>NC_036849.1:2572308-2872308 GCF_002910315.2 Salvelinus sp. IW2-2015
CTCCGCAAAGGCTTAGTCTCGGCCTCCGCAAAGGCTTAGTCTCGGCCTCCGCAAAGGCTTAGTCTCGGCCTCCGCAAAGGCTTAGTCTCGGCCTCTGCAATGGATCAGACCGGTGTCTCGTGTGTGTGTGTGTGTGTGTATATATATAAAAAAAATCTTGGTCAACCGACAGCCTATCGACGAGTCAACTGATTGGGGTCAGCCCTATTTGGTTACCAAGGATACACTTTCTATCAACATTTACAATAACTCTTTTTATTTTCTTGTATTTTTTTGTTGTTGTATTTTACCTCCGTTTTCTCAATTTTGATCTTGTCTCATTGCTGCGACTCCCCAACGGGCTCTGGAGAGGCGAAGGTGGAGTCGTGCTTCCTCCGGAACATGACCCGCCCTCCTTAACACCCGCCAGCTTTACCCGGAAGCCAGCCGCACCAATGTGTTGTAGGAAACACCGTTCAACTGTGGCAGGCACCTGACCCGCCACAAGAAGTCGATAGAGCGCGATGAGCCAAATAAAGCCCCACCGGCAAAACCCTCCCATACCCCGGACAACCCTGAGCCAATTGTGCACTGTCCTATGGGACTCCCGGGAATGAACCCGGGTCTGTAGTAACGCCTCTACCACTGCGATGCAGTACCTTAGACCGCTGCACCACTCGGGAGCCCTACAACAACTCTTTTCATGTCTACAATTATTTGTCTGAGGCTTATAAGATACAGTGTCTATCTTGATTGTCTGAGGTGTAGAAGATCAATATCAGTAAGACAAGAAAAGGAGAGAACAACCTGAAGTGCATACTCTCATGACCATGCCTGCAGGCTGGCATAGGGAATGAGTGATGTAGTGTTCCCTATAGGGTTGGGTGATATTACAATAGCGTAGTCTTATCGACAATGATTGACATCCATCGTCGATGGTGATGACATTGTGATGCGACAGACGATGGTTTAGTTTATTTGAACTTGACTGGCCCCGCGCAGTAAAGACCGGAATCTCGCAGCGCACAGCAGGACGGCACACAAGTGACATTCTGAGTAATTTGCCTATTCCTATTTGCTTTAGCAAGAGAGGAATGCACATTTCTCTCCATTCAATAGGCTATGAATATGACTTTGGGCTATAGGCTACCCTTTCATTGTTTTATGCATGGCTTTCTCTTGATCAAACAATGAATGTAACTGAGTTCCATCTCAAAAAGTTGTTTGAATAGCCTAAAAAGTAGCCAGAGGACTAATAATAAGAGAGCAAACAAGAACAAAATAGCCTATAGAAAAATTAAATGACATGTTTAAGTTTATTAAGATAAATTATCCTTGCGGGCCTGGAAAATCCCTCTGTGCAAAGTTGAATGCCAAATGGCCAATAACCTATCACCGTACTAGGCCTATCATAAAAGATTTAAGACAAGTTATGAACAGTAGCTTATTTCCCACAAATTCTAGCCTAAGAAGGGGTTGTCCTAAAGTTGCCACTTTCAAAATTAAGAATGAACGTCTATAGCCTAAGCTATTCTCAATCACACAACTGCATTCGAGAAGTAACAAACAATATGATTTATTTACTATTATTTTATGTCGCAAATAAAGTATTTATTATCCAGTTCTCAAGATGGTAGAGTGCTTCAATCCAGACCATGCTGTATAACCTAACTCTGTCACTGCTCCATCATGAGCGCGACACACACACACACAAACCTGTTCCGTGCTAAATGCTCTTCCACCAGAAATGAATATTAGAAAGGATTTGCCTGCACTTAACCTCCACCCAGGCTTTCAACAACGTTATCTTTCATCATAATTCATCCAGTTGTAGCATTCGATTTCGCGCCATAGCCCTCTATTTGGGTTGGCCAATAGGGACTGATAACGTCATATATCACAATGTTTTATGGATACATAATCACGATAGGACAAAGGTTGAAATTGTCCCACCCTAGTTCCCTTGTTACAAAGTGTGGCATCACGTTGGACCATATGATGCATGCAAAAACTTTCCCCTGTGCATTTACAGCATTATACTGGCAGCAGGGTTTCAGAGCTAAATACTATTTTTTGCTTTACAGCAGGGATGCTGTAAGAGGTTTTACAGTAAGATAAACTGTGCGGTATTATACAATACAGCAGGTATTCCCAAACTGGGGTACTGGGAGTACGTGCAATGCCGTCGGGGGTATGCCAAATAAAAATGTGATTCACTTTTTTAAATATATTTTTTTATCTTAAGAAATAAACATTTTAATTCTTCACATTTTCAAACAGTCCATTTATATTTTACAACGGGGCTATACATTTGGGTGAGGCTTTTTTCTCGCCTGAGTATCCTCGTTTCACTGCCAAAAATACAATTAAACCATGTAGTGGTTAGCGAACAATGTCAAATACCAGGTAGCCTAGTCAAATAATTAACATCCAATCACATTAACCGTTACTCTCTCGCGGGAATTCCGCTAACAGTCTGTATGTAGCCAAATGTAGCTGCTGCTCATTCCGTTTACTTGAAAATGGATATATGGTAAAAAAAAAGTAAGGTCCGCGTCCTTAGAGACACATACGAGCTCTACTAGTAGTACTGCTACTACCAGCACCTGTCGATAACACAAGTTGTTCTGCTTCCACGAGCACATCCAATGCTAGCATCAGTAATTCTACTTTTGTTGTTAGCCCAGCTAGCATGGACACTGACAGTTGTGAATCTGATACAGCCAAAGAGCTACTGCCCCCTTACCCGGGAAGCGCCGAACAACAGACAGGGACGTTGGACCATCAAAGAGGCGCAAATATGATGAGAACTACATTGATTTGGGATTCTCTTATATTGGGAGTAGTGCCTTTCTTCAGCCGCAACAGTCTGTTATATGTGCAAAAGTACTATCTCACAACTCGATTAAACCTCCACTCTTAGAAACAAAACATGCCAATTTGAAAAATATGCCAAGGCAGTTTTTTGAGCGAGAATTAAGAAGACTTTCGAGTAGTAAGACATATAAAAGCAACAGATACCATTAATAAGAAGGGTCTAGAAGAGTCTGCTGCGGATATGGCTGGGACATTGCTGGGGGAAAAGGCCCAAAAAACTATACAGACAATGCCTTCATCAAACAACACTGTTTCACGACGCATCAGTGACATGGCAGGAGATGTTTTGAAACAATTACTGCTTCGCATACAAGCCAATGAATTCTATGCGTTACAGCTGGATGAGTCAACAAATGTGGCGGCACAGCTCCTGGTATGTCCGTTATGTTCATGGGGGGTCAATTAAGGAAGACATCCTCTTCTGCAAACCACTGGAAAGCAGGACAACAGGAGAGGATATTTTTAAAGTATTGTACAGCTTTGTGACATCAAATGGACTTTGGTGGTAAAGATGTGTTGGTATCTGTACTGATGGCGCAAAAGCCATGACAGGGAGACATAGTGGAGTGGTAACCCGCGTGCAAGCAGTTGCTCCCGACGCCACTTGGGTACACTGCAGCATCCACCGAGAGGCTCTTGCTGCCAAAGGAATACCTGACAGCTTGAAAGACGTTTTGTACAGTACAGTGAAAATGGTTAACTTTGTTAAAGCAAGGCCCCTGAACTCTCGTGTATTTTCTGCATTATGCAGTGATATGGGCAGCGACCATGTAACGCTTTTACAACATACAGAAAGAAGTGTGCTGGTTATCAAGGGGCAAAGTATTGACACGCTTCTTTGAATTGAGAGACGAGCTTAAAGTTCTCTTTACTGACCACAATTTTCACTTGTCTTCTTGTATGATGACGTGTTTCTCACACAACTGGCCTATCTGGGTGATGTTTTTTCTCGCCTGAATAATCAGAATCTAGGATTACAGGGACTCTGCAACTATATTCAATGTGCGGGACAAAATTGAGGCTATGATTAAAAGTTGGAGCACTTCTCTGTCTGCAAGAAGGACAACACATTGTATGATTTTTTTGGGGTGCAAATGAACTCAAGAATACAGACAATGTCAAATAAGATATATCGAAGCACCTGAGTGAGTTGGGTGCGCAATTACGCAGGTACTTTCCCGAAACGGATGACACAAACAGCTGGATTCGTTATCCCTTTCATGTCCTGCCTCCAGTCCACTTAACGATATCTGAACAAGAGAGGCTCATCGAAATTGCAACAAGCGGTTCTGTGAAAATTTTATTTAATCAGAAGCCACTGCCAGATTTCTGGATTGGGCTGCGCTCAGAGTATCCTGCCTTGGCAAATCTCGCTGTTAATACACTGGTGCCCTTTGCAACCACGTACCTATGTGAGAGTGGATTCTCGGCCCTCACTAGCATGAAAACTAAATACAGCCACAGACTTTGTGTGGAAAATGATTTAAGACTGAGACTCTTTCCAATACAACCCAACATTGCAGAGTTATGTGCATCCTTTCAAGCACACCCTTCTCATTAACCTGTGGTGAGTTATCCACAATTTTCGATGAACAAATAAGGTTTTATATGTAAGATGGCGAAATAAAGAGCAAAATTTTTGATTAGAGCTCTTTGTCACTTCTCACGAGCCGGGTTGTGGCAACTCACACTCATTCTTATGTTTAATAAATGTATTGTATAGTGTGCGGCAGGCTTACAATGATGCCAAAAAAAACTAAATTTGAGAGTGTGCTGACCCTGGTGCTAGAGGGGGTACGCAGCTGTAGGTTGAATGTTTGAAGGGGTACGGGACTTTAAAAAGTTTGGGAACCACTGCAATACAGTATTATACTCTAAATGAGCCTACTGTAATCATTACAGCAACACAGCTGTATTTTACTTATTTATTTAACCTTTTATTTAACTAGGCAAGTCAGTTAAGAAGAAATTCTTATTTACAGTTACGGCCAAACCCTAACCCAGATGACGGTGGGCCAATTGTGCGATTGGGACTCCCAATCACGGACGGTTGTGATACGGCCTGGAATTGAGCCAAGGTCTGTAGTGACGCCTCTACCACTGAGATGCAGTGCCTTAGACCGCTGACCACTCGGGAGTATTATATAATTACAGTAATTTGCTGACATCTCTGCTGCTAGTATAATGCTGTAAATTTACTGTAGGCCTACAGCATGGTAACGTAATCAGTTTTATGGTACTAATACTTTTACTGTAATCTTTTTACAGTAATTGTAATAAATTCATGAATTAATTAATTACATGTATTAAGGGGAGGCAGGGTTTGTATTGTACTGTAATTGCATGGGATTAGTGCCTGCTGTGTGTGTGTGTGTGTGTGTGTATATATATGTATGTGTATATACAGTGGGGAGAACAAGTATTTGATACACTGCCGATTTTGCAGGTTTTCCTACTTACAAAGCATGTAGAGGTCTGTAATTTTGATCATAGGTACACTTCAACTGTGAGAGACGGAATCTAAAACAAAAATCCAGAAAATCACATTGTATGATTTTTAAGTATTGAGATTTATGAATTGTTTCTTGGTTGCAATGACATAAGTATTTGATACTCAGAAAAGCAGAACTTATATTTGGTACAGAACCTTTGTTGCAATTACAGAGATCATACGTTTCCTGTAGTTCTTGACCAGGTTTGCACACACTGCAGCAGGGATTTTGGCCCACTCCTCCATACAGACCTTCTCCAGATCCTTCAGGTTTCGGGGCTGTCGCGTGGGCAATACGGACTTCAGCTCCCTCAAAGATTTTTATTGGGTTCAGATCTTGGAGACTGGCTAGGGCCACTCCAGGACCTTGAGATGCTTCTTACGGAGCCCATCCTTAGTTGGGCCCTGGCTTTGTTTCGGGTCGTTGTCATGCTGGAAGACCAGCTACACCACTTCATTTCATGCTCTCTACTACTGGGAAGGAGGTTGTTGGCCAAGATCTCGCGATACATGGCCCCATCCATCCTCCCCTCCATACGGTGCATTCGTCCTGTCCCCTTTGCAGAAAAGCATCCCCAAGAGTGATGTTTCCACCTCCATGCTTCACGGTTGGATGGTGTTCTTGGGGTTGTACTCATCCTTCTTCTTCTTTCCAAACACGGCAGTGGAGTTTAGACCAAAAAGCTCTATTTTTGTCTCATCAGACCACATGACCTTCTCCCATTCCTCCTCTGGATCATCCAGATGTCATTGGGCAAACTTCAGACGGGCCTGGACATAGCGCTGGCTTGAGCAGGGGACCTTGTGTACACTGCAGGATTTTAATCCATGACGGCGTAGTGTGTTACTAATGGTTTTCTTTGAGACTGTGGTCCCAGCTCTCTTTCAGGTCATTGACCAGGTCCTGCCGGGTAGTTCTGGGCTGATCCCTCACTTCCTCATGATCATTGATGCCCCACAGGTGAGATCTTGCATGGAGCCCCAGGACCGAGGGTGTTTGACCGTCATCTTGAACTTCTTCCATTTTCTAATAATTGCGCCAACAGTTGTTGCCTTCTCCCCAAGCTGCTTGCCTATTGTCCTGTAGCCCATCCCAGCCTTGTGCAGGTCTACATTTTATCCCTGATGTCCTTACACAGCTCTCTGGTCTTGGCCATTGTGGAGAGGTTGGAGTCTGTTTGATTGAGTGTGTGACAGGTGGTCTTTTAAACAGGTAACGAGTTCAAACAGGTGCAGTTAATCAGGTAATGAGTGGAGAACAGGAGGGCTTCTTAAGTAAAAACTAACAGGTCTGTGAGAGACGGAATTTCTTACTGGTTTCTGGTAGGTGATCAAATACTTATGTCATGCAATAAAATGCAAATTATTATTAAAAATCATAACAATGTGATTTTCGGATTTTTGTTTTAGATTCCGTCTCTTCACAGTTGAAGTGTACCTATGATAAAAATACAGACCTCTACATGCTTTGTAAGTAGGAAAACCTGCAAATCGCAGTGTATCAAATACTTGTTCTCCCCACTGTATTATAGTATGTATTTGTCTATAGAGGCCTAACCAAGGCTTGGGGCACTATTACCACATACCAGTTAAAATTGGTACAGCACTCTCATTCACGGGTGCAACAAATGTAGCCTCTAACAAGGCACATCTCACAATAAAACTCAGCAAAAAAAGAAAACGTCCTCACTGTCAACTGTTTTTATTTTCAGCAAACTTAACGTGTAAATATTGTTATGATGGATAAACCATTAAACAAGATTCAACAACTGAGACATAAACTGAACAAGTTCCACAGACATGTGACTAACAGAAATTGAATAATGTGTCCCTGAACAAAGGGGGGGTCAAAAGTAACAGTCAGCATCTGGTATGGCCACCAGCTGAATTAAATACTGCAGTGCATCTCCTCCTCATGGACTGCACCAGATTTGCCAGTTCTTGCTGTGAGATGTTACCCCACTCTTCCACCAAGGTACCTGCAAGTTTGTGGATATTTCTGGGGGGAATGGCCCTTGCCCTCCCCCTCCGATCCAACAGGTCCCAGACGTGCTCAATGGGATTGAGATCCGGGCTCTTCGCTGGCTATGGCAGAACACTTACATTCCTGTCTTGCAGGAAATCACTCACAGAACGAGCAGTATGGCTGGTGGCATTGTCATGCTGGAGGGTCATGTCAGGATGAGCCTGCAGGAAGGGAACCACATGAGGGAGGATGTCTTCCCTGTAACACACCGCGTTAAGATTGCCTGCAATGACAACAAGCTCAGTCTGATGATGCTGACACACCGCCCCAGACCATGATGGACCCTCCACCTCGAAATCGATCCCGCTCCAGAGTACAGGCCTCGGTGTAACGCTCATTCCTTCGACGATAGACGCGAATCCGACCATCATTCCTGGTGAGACCAAAACCGTGACTCGTCAGTGAAGAGCACTTTTTGCCAGTCCTGTCTGGTCAAGCGACGGTGGGTTTGTGCCCATAGGCAACATTGTTGCCGGTGATGTCTGATGAGGACTTGCCTTACAACAGGCCTACAAGCTCTCAGTCCAGCCTCTGTCCGCAATAGGCTGAGAGTCTGAGCACTGATGGAGGGATTGTGCGTCCCTGGTGTAACTCGGGCAGTTGTTGCCATCCTGTACCTGTCCCGCAGGTGTGATGTTCGGATTTACCGATCCTGTGCAGGTGTTGTTACACGTGGACTGCCACTGCGAGGACGATCAGCTGTCCGTCCTGTCTCCCTGTAGCGCTGTTTTAGGCGTCTCGCATTGCAATTTATTGCCCTGGCCATATCTGCAGTCCTCATGCCTCCTTGCAGCATTTTGGTGTTTTTCAGAGTCAGTAGAAAGGCCTCTTTATTGTCCTAAGTTTTCATAACTGTGACCTTAATTGCCTACCGTCTGTAAGCTGTTAGTGTCTTAACAACCGTTCCACAGGTGCATGTTCATTAATTGTTTATGGTTCATTGAACAAGCATGGGAAACAGTGTTTAAATCCTTTACAATGAAGATCTGTGAAGTTATTTGGATTTTTACGAATTATCTTTGAAAGACAAGGTCCTGAAAAAGTTTATGTTAATGAACCAGAGACAACAATACCTTGTACTCAAAATATGGTGGGGGTACTGTATTGTGGAGTGGCATTACATTAACATTTGAAATAGACTACTACTGGGGCGGAAGGTAGCCTAGTGGTTAGAGCGTTGGACTAGTAACTGAACGGTTGCAAGATCAAATCCCCAAGGTACAAATCTGTCGTTCTGTCCCTGAACAAGGCAGATAGAGAATTTGTTCTTAACTGACATGCCTAGTTAAATAAAAGCTAAAAAACAAACAAATTTACTGTTAAACCAACTTTTCAGTGGCATTTACAGTACAATTCACCAGTTATACCTAAAATCACCCAGAGTGCATGGCAATTTTAAGATTTTGTAGAAAGAAAAAAAACCTGTGCCGATAATATGGGTCATAAAATGTTATGTGGACACCTTAAAATTAGTGGATCTGTTACTGACAGGTGTATAAAATCGAGCACACAGCCATGCAATCTCCATAGAAAAACAATGGCAGTATAATGGCCTGTATTCTATAGCTCAGTGACTTTAAACATGGCACCGTCATAGGATGCAACCGTTCAACAAGTATGTAAGTGTGTCACATTTCTGCCCTGCTAGAGCTTCCCCGGTCAACTGTAAGTGCTGTTATTGTGAAGTGGAACCGTCTAGGAGCAATAACAACTCAGACGACAAGTTGTAGGCCACACAAGCTCACAGAACAGGACCACGGTTACAACACTCACTTCCGAGTTCCACAAGAACGGTTCGTCGGGAGCTTCATGAAATGGGTTTCCATGGCCGAGCAGCTGCACACAAGCCTAAGATCACCATGCGCATTGCGACGCATCGGCTGGAGTGGTGTAAAGCTCGCCACCATTGGACTCTGGAGCAGTGGAAACACGTTCTCTGGAGTGATGAATCAAGCTTCACTATCTGGCAGTTCAACAGACGAATCTGGGTTTGGCGAATGCCAAGAGAACGCTACCTGCCCAAATGCATATTGCCAACTGTAAAGTTGTAAAGCTGTTTTTCATGGCTTGTTTAGTTCCAGTGAAGGGAAATCTCAACGCTACAGCATACAATGACATTCTAGACGATTTTGTGCTTCCAACTTTGTGGCAACAGTTTGGGGAAGGCCCTTTCCTGTTTCAGCCTGATAATGCCCCTGTGCACAAAGGAAGGTCCATACAGAAATGGTTTGTCGAGATTGGTGCGGACGAACTTGGCTGGCCTGCAAAGAGCCTTGACCTCAATCCTATTGAACACCTTTGGGATGAATTGGAACGCCGACTGCGAACCAGGCTTAAACGCCCAACATCAGTGCCCGACCTCACTAATGCTCTTGTGGCTGAATGGAAGTCCCCGCAGCAATGTTCCAACATCTAGTGGAAAGCCTTCCCAGAAGAGTGGAGGCTGTTATAGCAGCAAAGGTGGGACCAACTCCTTATTAATACCCATGATTTTGGAATGAGATGTTCGACGAGCAGGTGTCCACATACTTTTGGTCATGTAGTGCATCTTTTGAACTGTTTGTGCTAGTTTTCTCTGTGGTAATGGTGCAAACATAACGGCACTCAGTTTATTTATGTGCCGCACCCAGAGGCTGCGGTACAGCGAAGCCTAATCATTACAACAGTTATTATTTGGGAGATGTTTTGATAAAAAATGTTTTAACTTAAATAGTCTGAGCGTCGTGTCTCATCCGACAGCACGGTTGGCGCCTGAAACTGAACGTTTTAATCTACAGTAGGCATAAGCTATTACTGTAAGGAAATACTGTATGTTAGTTATTTTTACAGGAGTCTCAAAATTACAGTTAATACAATTATTTTTCTGCATTTTACCCATAAAATCTACAGCATTGATTCTGTTAAACACATTTAAGGTAGTTTACTGTGCATTCTACAGTGTTTTACTGTTGACAAGTAAGACAGGAAAGTCTTAGTGTATGATACAGCCTGCCCAATGCCCTGCCTACGAAAGTTATTATAGTAAATGAAACTGAAACTAAAATGAAAACTAATCATGAAAAAACTATTCAGTAAACTGAAATAAAATAATTCACAAATTATTTTGAAAAACTAAAACTATACTGAAACTGTCTTTGAATCCAAAATAAACAAAAATAAAATCCATCATGAATTCTGTTTTAGTTTTTCACCTAGGTAGCTAACTTATTTCTTCTTATAATAATAATAATAATAATAATATTGAATCCCATGCTTAATGCGCATAAGGTAGAAAACAAAACGGCAACAATACATAACTATCACAGTCGACAAAACAACCCACTAATGCAAAAGATAGACTGTAAGCAGATTAAGCAATCAAACACTAGCTTGAATAGGTTTGGGTTTTTTAAACAAGGAAATTGAAGCTGCCTCCTTGACATGTGCAGGTAGAGTATTCCAGAGCTGAAGGGCCACGTGTGAGATGGCCATGTCTCCCATGTTGCACAGGTTTGTGACTGTTTGTCTGTTTGTGACCAGGCTGTTTTAAGACCCATGACAAATATTTTCAGTCTCCTGAGGGGGAATAGATTTTGTCGTGCCCTCTTCACGACTGTCTTGGTGTGCTTGGACCATGTTAGTTTGTTGGGGATGTGGAAACCAAGGAACTTGAAGCTCTCATCCTGCTCCACTACAGTCCCATCGATGAGAATGGAGGCGTGCTCGGGCCTCCTTTTCCTGAAGTCAACAATCATCTCCTTTGCCTTGATCACGTTGAGGGAAAGGTTGTTGTCCTGGCACCACACGGCCAGGAATCTCTGACCTCCCTATAGGCTGTCTCGTCGTTGTCGGTGATCAGGCCTACCACTGTTGTGTCATCGGCAATCTTGATGATATTGTTGGAGTCGTGCCTGGCCATGCAGTCATGAGTGAACAGGGAGTACAGGAGGGGACTGAGCACGCACCCCTGAGGGGCCCCTTGTTGAGGATCAGCATGGCGGATGTGTTGTTACCTACACTTGCCACCTGGGGGCGGCCCGTCAGGAAGTCCAGGATCCAGTTGCAGAGGGAGGTGTTTAGTCCCAGTGACCTTAGCTTAGTGATGAGCTTTGAGGGCACTATGGTGTTGAACACTGAGCTGTAGTCAATGAACAGCATTCTCACATAGGTGTTCCTTTTGTCCAGGTGTGAAAAGGCAGTGTGGAGTGCAATAGAGATCGCATCATCTGTGTATCGGTTGGGGTGGTATGCAAATTGGAGTGGGTCTAGGGTTTCTGGGATAATGGTGTTGATGTGAGCCATGACCCGCCTTTCAAAGCACTTCATGGCTACAGACGTGAGTGCTACGGGTCAGTGTTCTTGGGCACAGGGACTATGGTGGTCTGCTTGAAACATGTTGGTATTACAGACTCAGACAGAGGGAGGTTGAAAATGTAAGTGAAGACACTTGCCAGTTGGTCAGCTCAGCTCGGAGTGCACATCCTGGTAATCCGTGTGGCCCTGCGGCCTTGTGAATGTTGACCTGTTTAAAGATCTTACTCACATCGGCTACGGAGAGCGTGAGCACACAGTCGTCCAGAACAGCTGATGCTCTCAGGCTCGTTTCAGTCCAGTATTGACGCTTTGCCTGTTTGATGGTTTGTCGAGATGTTACCAGGGCATTCACAAGCTTCTCAGCATCCAGTGGACAAGAACGAGTTGATTCGAGCGACGTTACGCAGGTGGAAAAATGGCACTTTCTTGATGTTGCGGATGTGTGCTTCAAATGAGAAGCTAGAGTAAAAAAGGACACCAAGATTATTGGCTGTGGGGGAAGCTTTGAGTGTGTCATCATCCAGAGAAAGGGAGAAAATGTTAATCTAAGCACAAGCTCTGTTTTGTTACAATTAAGTCTAAGGAAGATCAACTGCATCAATTTCTTGAATGCATCTAGACAGTCTGGTTGTTACAGTCTGAGTCCCCCTGTGTCCTCACATATATTTCTGTGTCATCAGCATAAAAATGAAAGTTCAGTCCAAATCTTCAGAGTAGTATACCAAGTGGCAGCATGTATATAGAAAACAGGAGTGGTCCCAGGAAAAACAGCCCTGTGGCAACCCTTGAGTGACTGGCAGGGTTGGATTTGTTTTTGCCAAGTTTCACAAATGATTGTCTGTCAGTCAGAAAGGAGCAAAACCACTGGAGTACTTTACCAGAGAATCCAAGCAAGTTCTTCAGTCTGCTGATGAGAATCTCATGATTCACTGTGCCAAATGCTGCTAACATGTCTAATAGTAAAAGGATGCTGGTGTCACCTTCATCTGCTGCCACCAACAAGTAATTTGTTACTCTTACCTGGGGCTGGTTTCCCGATAGCCATGGAACGTAGGCTTACGAGTGTTTTAACTAGGGGTTGGAAACAAAATTATTTTCCAATCGTTTGTTCTGAACAGAACCATTTTTTTTGGTTTCGTTCCACTGTTCCAATCAACAAAATAAAGTTCTGAACCGGTTCGAACCCAAGAAAGTAGCGGTATATATTGTTCCTTACAGTTTGTTTTTAAACCTCTGAAACCAAATTTTTTATAACATTTAGCTCAACATTAAATTACCTCACCAATCAGTGCGGGTAGAGCAGCTTGCTATGGAGCGGGTAAGCGATTTAATCTGCATAGGAAAGTCGTTAAGAGCAAATTGTATTTTGCCGTAACAGCATGGTTTAATCATAATGAAAGACAAATACACACACTGTGCTGCCAGTCACAGTGTAAGGCGTGAGATGCAACTGAAATTTTGCGGTTGAGGAGAGCGTGAGAGAGGATGGAGGAAGCTTGCCTTGAAGCTCTGGGCATCTTATGACATGCTTTATCTGAATTATACCAACAGAGGAGCGGCTTCTATGGAGGAACAGTGAATCTTTGAACTTCCGAGTTGGTTTAACGTTGGACCAGAGCAAACAAGAAAACTAACAAGCTTGTGTGTGCAGAGCAGCACTAGAATTAATAACTTTTTTTGTTGTTTAATAAATCCAATGTGAAACGTGTTAACTATAGTATCCTTAACAAGCGTTGAAAAACAAATCCATTCTTCTCTAATTAAACATCTCTCCCTAATTTATGAACCACAGTAGGCTACAATATCCTATACTTCAGAGGGAAGGTGCAGATAACCTACACACATGCACACCTCCTGGAAAAGATTTCCAGCTGGCATGCAGTCAATGGAATACGTTTCTGAATGACAGTGAGGACTTTGCATGGGCGCTTTGTTGCGATTTTTGTGGGACTAGAAAAAAATGCCCGGAACGTAATTAAGTGATAATGCCCGAGAAGCCGGTGTTTGGAGGATATATTGGCACGGGTGTTGTTAGCCCCGGGACGAAGTCGAGGGGCGGCAAACCGTGCCAAGATATCCTCCAAACATACTATTCATACTATTTCATCCATCCACAAGATATAATCCCGACACAAATCTAGGGTTGCTATCCAAGCCGGCTGGTCGTTCTATCGGTTCGGTTGCTAGAGATGTGACCCAGTCACTCAGTCTTTTTGTTCTGTATCTATTGACGCGACCCAGTCGTTCGTTCTAAATGTTCCATTGCCATACTGGCTGGCAACGTTCTTATCCCTTGCTTGCTAGCTAGCCAACTACGGCTGACTTAGTCACGTCAAAAAGTGCAGCCAGAATAACAGCAAAGCAGGCGCATTTTCATTTGTTTAAGYTGTTTTCTAGTGACATTTATTTGGATACATCCTTAACAATGAGCTAATGAGGAGTGATTTCACCTGTCATAGAAAATGTGCTCACGCGCCAGGACACTGTTGGTTAGAGGAGCTAGTCAACAACACAGTGAACACAATCACTTCAAACTGAAGTTAGAAAGACTGCTAACTCGCTGCACTTTTATATATCCATAAAAATTATGCCAGCTGATTCATGATTTCAACTGGCTGAGAAACGCTGCCTGCCTGTCTGTCTCGTCACGACTCCCGACAAGTTCATTACTATAGGACAGTTGGAGATCGAATTTGAATATTGAAACAATGTTGCAAATGTCGGAGAGACAGACAGGAAGGTTTATACAAATCTCCGCTGTTGAAAACCAAATGTTAGTCTAAAAGAAATGTGAAATAATGTCTAGATTCTTTTTATAGTGGAGATCAAGTTTATAAATTGCCTGGCTGGGCTGATGAGACAGTGAATTGCACAGTCAGATGGAACAGATTTAGCCGGGGATAACTTGGGTTTCGGGTTCTGTTCTTCAAATAATTTTGTTATTTCCCAGTTTTCGGTTCTGTTCCCTGAACCGGTTCCTGATGCGATCAAAAGAAAGGCAACGCGGCTCTCGGGTCAGCTTTCGCAAATAAAATCTTACCTTTACATTATAATTATTTTACAATACTGATGACGGATCAGCTCCTAGAGAGATATTGCCACGTACGGCTGCAAATATTGAGGCGGCTTATTCTAACGCTTACCCAATAAAAATGGCCTAAATCACAGATTTGGCACATTATTGTGCACACATCATAAAATATATTGAGACAAATTACAGACCGTCGCCTGCAAGTAGCAAACTAGAACTCAGTTTGTTGAACATGTATTTCAATAGACCTATAGCTTACTGTATTTATATTTTAATGAATTTATCTCTGCTTTAATTTGAAGCATATTTTTATACGTTGCTTGTTTGTATCAATTGGCAAGACATTGTAAACAGTGTGTTTGTTTTCGACTTTGTTCTGAAGTTATCAGCGGTCACAGAGAGACGATAAACCATGTGATTTTATGTTTAGCAGAGATCTGTGTATAACGTGACGCGGGGGGGCAAAAAAGAATCTAACAACGCACTTTGCTGTTCTACGAGTGGTCTGAGGCAGGCGTTAGAATACGAGTGTTTTCAAGGGCAATATTAATAACAATGCTTTTGGAAACCACTCAGAGAATTAACGAGGCTCTTACGAAGGTTCTAATGATGAACTTAGCCGTAAGATGCTTTTGGGAAACCGGGCCCAGGGCTGTTTCTGTTCTGTAGCGTGCACAGAAGTCAGACTGGTGGAAGGTAGGGCTGGGTGATATGGCCAAAATCTCATATCCCGATTATAGGTCATTTCATATCCCGATCACGATATAGCACATTTTCTGTAAATTCAATGAATGAATAGTTTATATAAAATGACCACATGTAAAGGCATGAATTATACTCAACAAATAAAAGGTACTTACTCATATTTGACTATTTCTCCTTTTATTTAGAACCTGTGTGCAAATGTTCAATTAAGCATGTAACAAAATATATATATATGGGGGCTTGCCTGTTTTGCATGTTATTTTGGCATTATTGTGTGTCACATATCAATTTGCATTTGGTACCTTGGGTCGAGTGTTGGCACCAACTCGAAACCCCCGTTTCTCGACCGTGTAAATTGGGGCCATGTCTTTGCAGATATAAGTTGTAACGGCAGCTGTTATCTCCTTCCATCTTCATGATTCTTTGCCATATGGTGTGCCATGGGCAAAAGCCTCTTGCAACGTCTGAGTCAGGGGTTTGTTTTGAGCACCCGACTGTACTTTTTTGGGGTCTTATCCGTAGACTCTCCGTACTGTTTCACATGATTCTTGCGTAGGTGGTGAAAGAGGTTAGTGCTGTTTGAGCCTGACCGGCCTGCGGCATATTTTGCAGAGGGTGGTTTTCTGGTCCGTGTCAGACTTTTCATACCCAAACCACGTCCATGCGACCGAAGTAGCCCCTTTTTTAGGTACGAGCTCCGTTTCTCCGTGCTCTGTGTCACAGTCACTCTCCTCCATGTTTGTGTTGCAAATGTCCTTCCACACATCACGTGTGGAAGAACGCAAAGTGTCGTCCAATTGACAAAAAATATTTCCGTAAAGAGTGTGATTTGCGACACAACGAAATAAACGATAGAGCATAATATGAAACGATATATGTTTTTCTATCGTCACACGACATATATCGTCATATCGCCCAGCCCTAGTGGAAGGGTTCATGCAGATTGTTGTTTGAGAGGTAAATCAAATCATTTCTGTAGCTGTGTTGAGCCCACACGTTCAAGGACCTTTGATAGAAAGGGCAGGTTGGAAATTGGTCTGTAATTGCTTAGGGCGTTGGAGTACAGTCCAGGTTTTCTCAAGGTTGGTGTAATGGAGGCAGTTTTCAGGGAATAAGGCACAGTGCCTGAATTATGAGAGTAATTTATGATCTTGGTTATAGTTGGCCTGAGAAGGAGGCTGGATATTATGAGTCCTGAGGGAATAGAGTCCAAGGGGCAGGTAGTTGACAGATGTTGAGGTTGTCAATTTAATATTTGGTGAAACTGCAGCTGGGAGGCTCTGTATGAAGCAGAGGGGCAGGACCAAAGCAAGGTCTAGATTGTATAGTGCAGTAGATGCCATTGATTTTGGATTGGAAAAATTCAAGAAAACTGTTCAATTGCTCAACAGAGGGGGGATATATCTGGGGGTTGAACAAATTTCTATACAACAGAAAATAGCATTCTGGGTTCCTTACGTGCAGTGTTCAGTGCCTCTTTGTAAGCAGTCTGAGGATATGCCAGGGCCTGGGCATGCACCGTTAGGTTTGTTTTCCTCCATCTTCTCTCCAGAACGTACATACTGTACTTGTTAAACCATGGTGCAGAGTGCTTGAAGGAGATCTCCCAAGTTTTTAAAGGGGCAATATTGTTAAGAACTGGGCATAGTCCCCGGTTATATATTGTTCAACTTCCATTTCAAGTGAGATTGAGTCATTGCACATCAGATAATGTTTCTGGGGGTGAAAGATTTCAGATTCCGGAAGGTTGTCAGTCTGTTTTTACAAAGTGCTGGTATTGAGATGGAGGCAGTCATGAGAATGGCCTTGCGGTCAGATAAGCCCTTGTCCACTGAGGTCGGATCACTGATGCCCAGTTCCCACTCCAGAACAGCATACTAGATCCATAATGTGCCCCCGATAATGTTGGAAAATCACAACAGTACAGTACAGACAAAAAGTAATCTGCAATTTTGCTATGGGAGTAATCAATGCGTATGTTAAAATCCCCCATGAGAAGAATAGAAGTAGATACAGAGCTTAGCTGAGTGAGTAGTTCTGCAAGGTCACTCAAAAAGCAGTAATTTGGTTTAGGAGGGCGATAGACCACAATGAGCATTCAAATGAGGCGGAGTTTTCTATTGGAATTCATTACAGCATGCATAGGGTAATCTGCAGTTATTGGTACTTAGTTAGCGAAAGACATGATTATCATCTCTGTATGTGGTCAGTATCTGCTGGGGTATCTTACATGTACCACTAAAGTTAAAAAGCATTGTATTGATGTAAACATGGGCAAGAGAGATTCCATCTACCATATTTTTTGCACCAGTCTCGGCACTATTCCTTTTAAATCTACTTCTTAAGGCTAGGCTTCCGGCTAGCGGGACACCTGTCGACAACATCCGGTGAAATTGGAGGGCACGCAATTCAAATAAATAATCGTAATATTAAACATTTATGAACATACAAGTATCATATATCGTTTAAAAGCTTAAATTCTTGTTAATCTAACTGCATTGTCAGATTTACAGGCTTTAGAGCGAAAGCATACCATGCGATTGTTTGAGGACGGCGCCCCACATCAACATATTTTTCAACCTGCACAGGCTTCATAAAATCACAAATAGCGATTGAATAAATCACTTGCTTTTGAAGATCTTCCTCTGTTTGCAATCCCAAGGGTCCCAGCTACAACAGGAATGGTCGTTTTGTTAGGTAAAACCCTTCTTTATATCCCAAAAAGTCAGTTTAGTTGGCGCCATCGATTTCAGTAATCGACTCATTCAACATGCAGGTAAAGGAGTCCAAAAAGCTACCGCTAAACTTTGTTCAAACAAGTCAAACTACATTTGTATTTAATACTCAGATATCCTAAAATGTAAATAAACTATAATATTTCATATGGAAAGAAGTATGTTCAATAGAAAAGTAAAATGAGTAAGCGCGCGTCCTCTTCCTCGCGTGCCAACAGACTGATTTTGTACAAAAACTCAAAATTCTTGCTCGTTTTTGAAGAAACAAGCCTGAAACAATGAACAAAGACATCTAGTGCAAGCCATATGAATTGCAATCTGGTAGCTGGAATTGCATAGAACCCATAGCTTTCCATTATAAGAACCAGGGAGCTAAAAAAAAAGAAATCCTGTTGGTTTTTCTTTGGATATTCGCCTGACATATCAATTGTGTTATAGTCTCATACATTATTTTAACATTTCTACAAACATCAAAGTGTTTTCTATCCAATGCTACCAATTATATGCACATCCTGGCTTCTGGGCCTGAGTAACAGGCAGTTTACTTTGGGCACGTTAGTCAGGCGGAAATGGAGAAAAATAGAGTTCTGAAAATCACTTTTACAATATTGCATTCATATCATCACATTTGAGTAGGGGCATAGAGCAGAAGAGTAGAGGCACTCTTGCACATTTTTAATAGTCTGGGGTCTGGGGAAAATGTGGCCTTTTTATAAGTGCATTTCATGGAATTCTACTTTTGGCAGAATATTTTTGAATAATGGCAGGCTACTTTGACACTGACAAACTGAGAATCAAAGATCAATAAAAACGACCTTGTCTCGAGTCCATCAATATCCTAGGCCTAGGTGTGTGGAGACACATATTGTAGGCTACAATATGAGGAGGAAATGATGGTCCTAAAAATCCTCTCCAGTTTCACTGACTCACCCAATGATGCACAACTCACCAGCCGGTGATGGCCGATGCACTCATACCAGAAGCCTATCTCTCTCTCTCTCTCTCTCTTTTGTAAAACAATATTTGGTAGTTGATCAAATATATTTTGGTAGCCTACAGCATAGTCTTCTCTTTTCAGTAGGAGCCATTTGCTTTCCATCCTGTGTTTCCCCTCGACTTGTATTTGAAATATTGTGAAAGGCCTGTTTTGTCTGCATGCAGTATTTTCACTGACAGATTAGCCGCACGTTCCCGAGTGTAGGCTATTCCTTGTTATCGGGCTACAATCCACTGCTAAAAGAAGTTATTGATCCCCTGTGACTAAATTATAGGCCCTCTCGTGTTGGAGTAGGCTATTCTGAATGATTTCATTTGTTTCTGAACAAGACAGCAGTAATTCTAGAACTTTGGCAAATGTATCAGGCGTGCTGCATTTCCTTCCGAACCCTTCGTGCGGCTATGATTCTATAAGGAAATAAATGATGAAGTGCAATGCTGGAGAGATGAGAGTTGCAGGCTCATGTCTATCGGAGCGGAGAGGGAGAGAGATCCTAGAAAGTGAATCGCATTATAGTTATGTGAGATACTGGCGCGCTTCTTACACAGCGACGGCCACGGGTTGTTCTCAAACATAGGTTACAATGTTGCGCAAACCATAAACCCGTGCCGGCCCAACCCGAATCAACTCTTAGAATATTAGGCCTGGGTTGAAAATCTACTTTTTTAGGATAATAATCAAATGAACTAACAGCATAGTAACTAATATAGGCAGATGCAGATCACATATACTACAATCTATTTAATTGTTATATCTATTTGTCTCTCATTCTCAAGTACTCTCTCGCTCTCCTTCTCCCCCTGTTTCAGTGAAGCGCTGCCAGCCAAACGGACCTACTGCAGACTGTATTCAGCTGATTAACCAGAGTGGGCTAGAAGACAGCAGTAAATAAATAGCATAGTCATAAAGTATTTTTCAAATGGCATAATTGCAAATCATTTGTACTGTTAATGGACCGCAAGAAGCCCAAACAGATATAATATTTGACTAAAACATAATAATTTCAAACCTTGCTTACATTTGTATATGATCACAGGTCTCTCTGTATTATGCGTGGAAATGCTTGGGAACAGATTTCCCAAATTAAAATCACTTGGAGCTGATTTCATGGTGTTTTTAGCTTTTTTTTTATGTCTAACAATGAAAATTCCCTCAAGTGTTAATTATTAATTTTTTTCTTCAGAAAACATGGGGTGCCAAATAAAACCACCAGCGGGTCAAACTCGGTCTACAGGCTGCCAGTTGGGTAACCCTGCCCTATGTAGTGCACTGTTTTTTGACCAGGGTCCATAGGGCACTATGTAGGGAATAGGGTGCCATTTGGGACACAAAGATAATTTCCACTTCTGCCAGTCGTTTTCTGTTGTTGAGAGAGATAGAAACTAGGAAGGAGTAGGAAGTGGTTTTGTGGGTCCAGAAGAGATTTCTAACCTGAGTGCCAATCTGTTTGTGCCAAACGTCTATTGATGACAGCAATGGAGTTGGCAAAAGCTAAACAGATCTGGGACCAGGCTAGAGATTTCTGTCCAGCTGTACTTTTACTGTCAGAGATATCTGTGAATTAGCATTATGTACTGTATTGCTATAAACCTCTGTTACCATTGACCTACAGTATACAGTGCATTCAGAAAGTATTCAGACTCCACATTTTGGTAAATTACAGCCTTAATCTAAAATGAATTGTTGAATTTTAATCTACACACAATACCCTATAATGACTAGGCGAAAACGGGTTTGTTTTTTGCAAATGTATTAAAAATAAAAAACAGATACCTTATTTACATAAGTATTCTGACCCTTTGCTATGAGACACGAAGTTGGGCTCAGGTGCATCCTGTTTCCGTTGATCATCCTGGAGATGTTTCTACAACTTAATTGGAGTCCACCTGTGGTAAAATCAATTTATTGGTCATGATTTGGAAAGGCACACACCTGTCAATATAAGGTCCCACAGTTGACAGTGCATGGAGAAGGTGGAACGTTTTAAGTTCCTCGGCGTAAACATCACGGACAAACTGAAATGGCCCACCCACACAGACAGTAGACAGTGTGGTGAAGAAGGCACAACAGCGCCTCTTCAACCTCAGGAGGCTGAAGAAATTTGACTTGTCACCTAAAACCCTGACAAACGTTTACAGATGCACAATTGAGAGCATCCTGTCGGGCTGTATCACAGCCTGGTACGGCAACTGCACCGCCCACAGCTGCAGGGCTCTCCAGAGGGTGGTGCGGTCTGCACAACGCATCACCGGGGGCAAACTACCTGCCCTCCAGGACACCTACAGCACCCGATGTCACAGGAAGGCCAAAAAGATAATCAAGGACAACAACAAGCCGAGCCACTGCCTGTTCAGCCCGCTACCATCCAGAAGGCGAGGTCAGCACAGGTGCATCAGAGCTGGGACCGAGAGACTGAAAAAAACTCTATCTCAAGGCCATCAGACTGTTAAACAGCCATCACTAACACAGAGAGGCTGCTACCTACATACAGACTTGAAATCATAGCACACTTTAATAAATGGATCACTAGTCACTTTAATAATGCCACTTTAATCATGTTTACATATCTTGCATTACTCATCTCATATGTATGTATTTTATACCATCTATTGCATCTTAGCCTATGCCACTGTCATTGCTCATCCATATATTTATATGTATATATTCTTATTCCATTCCTTTACTTAGATTTGTGTGTATTAGGTAGTTGTTGTGGAATTGTTAGATTACTTGTTAGATATTGTTGCACTGTCCGAACTAGAAGCACAAGAATTTCAGTACACTTGCAATAACATCTGCTAACCATGTGTATGTGACCAACAACATTTGATTTGATGTCAGAGCAAAAACCAAGCCATGAGGTTGAAGAAATTGTCCGTAGAGAAACCCGAGACTGGATTGTGTCGAGGCACTGATCTGGGAAGGGTACCAAAAAACGTCTACAGCATTGAAGGTTCCCGAGAGCACAGTGGCCTCCATCATTCTTAAATGGAAAAAGTTTGGAACAACCAAGACTCTTCCTAGAGCTGGCCGACTGGCCAAACTGAGCAATCGGGGGAGAAGGGTCTTGGTCAGAGAGGTTACCAAGAACGCGATGGTTACTCTGACAGTGCACCAGAGTTCCTCTGTGGAGGCCTTTATGATAGAGTGGCCAGACAGAAGCCATTCCTCAGTAAAAGGCACATGACAGCCCACTTGGAGTTGCACCTAAAGACTCGCAGACCATGAGAAACAAGATTCTCTGGTCTGATGAAACCAAGATTGAACCCTTTGGCTTGAAAGCCAAATGTCACTTCTGGAGGAAACCTGGCACCATCCCTATGGTGAAGCATGGTGGTGGCAGCATCATGCTGTGGGGATGTATTTCAGTGGCAGGGACTGGTAGACTAGTCAGGCTCGAGGGAAAGATGAACGAAGCAAAGTACAGAGAGCTCCTTGATGAAAACCACCTCCAGAGAGATCAGGACCTCAGACTGGGATGACGGTTCACCTTCCAACAGGACAACGAACGTAAGCACACAGCCAAGACAACGCAGGAGTGGCTTCGGGACAAGTCTCTGAATGTCCTTGATCCAGAGCCCGGACTTGAACCCGATCAAACATCTCTGGAGAGACCTGAAAATAGCTGTGCAGCGACGCTCCCCATCTAACCTGACAGAGCTTAAGAGGATCTGCAGGGAAGAATGGGAGAAACTCCCCAATTTTTAAGATGTGCCAGGCTTGCAGCGTCATACCCAAGAAGACTGACTAGAGGCTGTAATCGCTGCCAAAATTCTTCAACAAAGTACTGAGTAAAGGGCCTGAATACTTATGTAAATGTGATATTTAAGTTGTTTTATTTTTAATAAATTAGCAAAATGTTCTAAACCTGTTTTGCTTTGTCTGTATATGGGGTATTGTGTGTAGATTGATGAGGGGGAAAAAAACAATTTAATCAATTTTAGAATAAGGCTGCAATGTAACAAAATGTGGAATATTTTCTGAATGCACTGACGAGGGATAGTAGAAACATGATATGCGTCCATCATTGGCCACATTCTGGTCTTCCTTTCCCGCTATCTAGCTCCCCCTCAATGTTCGTGTGCCTTTAGATCCCTAACATTGCTGTTTGAGTCCTAATATACCATTCTCTATCGCTTGGAGCTGTAAGGAATTCTAGCAAGTAGCCTTTGTGTGCTGGAGTTGGATGTATGGAGATGGAGATATGTGTGTATGTGTATGTGTATGTGTATGTGCGTGCGTGCGTGCGTAGGGTTAGGTTGGTTACCTGTCCAAAATTGTAATCGATACATCATTTTTGGATTACCCAAACTCAGTAATGTAATCTGATTACTTTCAGTTACTTTTATGGGTACTTTCCCCTTAAGAGGCATTAGAAGAAGACAAAAATGAGTATTACGAATTGAACGACATCTATTGCAAGATAAATCAATGTTAGAGTTCACATAGCTGGCCATATTTTACTTTATGGGTTGGTTATGTAGGCTTCTTCTAACCCATCGCTTCCTACTACAGATAATGACAAGATTAGGCTATATCTTTGAATTAAAAACCAAAAGTCTGTCAGATTCAGTCATTCCAATTCATTTAATACCCCTTGATCTGCAAGAATACGACTCGGAAATATGGAAATATAGATTAGCCAAATTGTTTAACCTGAGCATAACCCTAAAACTAAGGATTTATTAGCCTACTCTATTTATGAATTCATGAATGATGATTTAGTTGTCATGGGTGACTGATTGGGCTCATTGCTTCAAAACATGGTTGAAACATAAATGCAATGGCATGCTTTGGAGAACTACCGAAAAGTGTTATTTGCATGTGAAAAATGTATGCCATACGCTGCATTTCTTATAGGCATATTGTTTTAGTTTATGTTGCTGACACTGATAACCGATATCTCGATGATTTGCAGCCGTTTACAGTAAGTCTATCAAAAGTGGGCGAGTTTGAGCATGTGTCTGTTAGCCCTATGGATATTTTTTTTGTTGAAGCAGTACAAATTAGATTTTGAAATCAACTTGTTTTTGACAGTGTGGAGCACAATACCAGAGAGGAGTCTAGATTTTGTATTCCATAGGCTGGGATCCACACTACTATGCAGCTGTTGCAAGAGTGCATTTTTCATTGGCTATCCACTGGTCACATAAACAATGATTGCTAGGAAGCTTAAACTTCAATTCAAGCATTATTTGATAAAAATACACATATACATTTGTGAACAGCCATCCACAACAACCACAATCCGTAAGGCGCAAATAGCTAAATGAAAGAGCAGCAGTGTGATTCACTTCAATGCGCTATGTAGATATCAATAATAAGTTATATCCGGATCGCTCGTAGGCTACACCACTGCTGTCGTCCTTACCTCAAAGCGTTTATTCATGTTGGGTAATCAGCAGTCCCACCATTGGAAGACATAGCTTGGACTGTAGCCTACAAAAGCATATTCCTGCTTTTCTTCCCGCGATCCATCAAAAGCATTTGGTGTGTCATCATAGTGGTCTCTGACTTGTGGTCAGACTCGCTCAGGCAGAACAAACTTCAACTTGCGCCTTTTTTCAATGCTGATTGATCAACAACAACAAAAATCACAAACATCCTTTCTGAATTTGTAAGTCATTCTAGAAGTAGTCATCTAGTTCTTCAAAAGTATCTGTAATCTGATTAGCTAACATCCTTTCTGAATTTAAAAGTAATCCTCAAAGTAATCATTACGTTTTTCAAAAGTAACCTGTTCCATGCTGAAACTGCACTTACTGTAGCTTCTGCCCAGGCTTTCAACAACGTTATCTTTCGTTATAATTCGTCCAGTTGTAGCATTCGATTTCACGCCATAGCCCCCTATTTGGGTTGGCCAATAGGGACTGATACCGTCGTATTTCAATGGTTTATAGGTACGTAATCACGATAGGACATTATTCGCCCACCCTAGTTCCCTTATTACAAAGTGTTGCATCACAATGGCTCACATGATGAACTGTAAAACTTTTCGCTGTACATATACAGCATTATACTGGCAGAGTTTCAAGCTACAGTATATAAAACATGTTGCTTTACAGCAGGGATGCTGTAAAAGTGTTTACAGTAAGAAAAACTATGCAGTATTATGCAATAATGCATTATACTGTAAATGAGCGTACTGTAATCATTACAGCGATACAGCTATATATATAATGACAGTAATGTGCTGGCAACCGCTGTCAGTATAATGCTGTACATTTACAGTAAGCCTATACAGCATGTTACTGTAATCAGTTTTACAGTACCAATACTATCACTGTAATCTTTTTACGGTAATTGTAACGAGTGTTTATTCAAGTTAGATAATCTTTGGATGCCGACATCAGTCGCACCATTGGAAGACATAGCTTGGACTGTAGCCTACAAAAGCATATTCCTGCTCTTTTCCCGCGATCCATCAAACACATTTGATGTGTCATCATAGTGGTCTCTGACTTGTGGTCAGACTCGCTCAGGCGGAACAAACTGAACATTGCTGAATGTCATTGAGAAACAGAAAGGTGTCAAAAAAAAATCACGAACATCCTTTCTGAATTTAAAAGTAATCCTAGAAGTAATCTAGTTCTTCAAAAGTATCTGTAATCTGATTACAATGTTTTTTGATGATAACGTAACAGGTTAAACTCAATTTTGTGGTAGTCCGTTTCTCTCCAACCGTGTGTGTGTGTGTGTGTGTGTGTGTGTGTGTGTGTGTGTGTGTGTGTGTGTGTGTGTGTGTGTGTGTGTGTGTGTGTGTGTGTGTGTGTGTGTGTGTGTGTGTGTGTGTGTGTGTGTGTGTGTGTGTGTGTGTGTGTGTGTGTGTGTGTGTGTGTGTGTGTGTGTGTGTGTGTGTGTGTGTGTGTGTGCCAGGAATCAAAGGCCTCCATTGTTGGAATGAGAAGCAGATGTTAGTGTGGAATTCTCCTGACTGCAGCAGATTTTTTCACGGCTGTACTTTGAGTGCTCCCTCGCTTTCTTGCTCTCTCGCTCTCTCTCTCTCATTCTCCATCTCATTCTCATTCTATACATGTATTTAATCTGAAATGTTTCTATTTCTCCAGTCTGGCCTGTTGTGAGTCACTCTCTTTTCCTCTCTAATATGTTAGGGGAGATTGGGGTTGAATGGGGCCATTTTTTACATTCAGCATCTCTCCGTCGAAGGAAATATAGTATTATTTCTAACAAACATATCTACATATATTTCAGAATGTTGTGTATCCCTGGATATAATCAGAATTCATATAAACATTACTGTTTTGAAATCATAGCTTGTCCAAAAAAAGTGTTCTTTTGGCACAACTTACCCCGTAGATGGGGTAAGATATTCATAAGGGCAGGGTACAAGTTGAGGAGCCTACGCATTTGTGTACTGAATGAAATATTGCCACTACCTTTTTAAAACCATGTCTATTTTTATTTCCCAAAGACAATTCAACACAATCACTTTTTTTGTTTTTAACCATCTTAAGCATCTTTTAACACAGGCACAAAACCAAACAAACAGTATGTAATTAAAAAATATATACTTTTAACATAGGCCAGTTGGGAAGAACTTGGGAAGAAAATACTTCAATTTGCTCAACTTGCCATAGGCTCAACTCAGCAAAAAAAGAAAAGTCCTCTCACTGTCAACTGTGTTTATTTTCAGCAAACTTAACATGTGTAAATATTTGTCTGAAGATTCAACAACTGATGCATAAACTGAACAAGTTCCACAGACATCTGACTAACAGAAATTGAATAATGTGTCCCTGAACAAAGGGGGGTCAAAATCAAAAGTAACAGTCAGTATCTGTGTGGCCACCAGTGCATCTCCTCCTCAGGGACTGCACCAGATTTGCCAGTTCTTGCTGTGAGATGTTACCCCATTCTTCCACCAAGGCACCTGCAAGTTCCCGCATGGCCCTAGCCCCCCACCCTCCGATCCAACAGGTCCCAGACGTGCTCAATGGGATTGAGATCCGGGCTCTTCGCTGGTCATGGCAGAACACTTACATTCCTGTCTTGCAGGAAATCACTCACAGAACAAGCAGTATGGCTGGTGGCATTGTCATGCTGGAGGGTCATGTCAGGATGAGCCTGCAGGAAGAGTACCACATGAGGGAGGAGGATGTCTTCCCTCACAGCATTGAGATTGCCTGCAATGACAACAAGCTCAGTCCGATGATGCTGTGACACACCGCCCCAGACCATGACGGACCCTCCACCTCCATATCGATCCCACTCCAGAGTACAGGCCTCGATGTAACGCTCATTCCTTCGACTATAAGCGCAAATCCGACCATCACCCCTGGTGAGACAAAACCGCGACTCGTCAGTGAAGAGCACTTTTTGCCAGTCCTGTCTGGTCCAGCGACGGTGGGTTTGTGCTCATAGGCGACGTTGTTGCCGGTGATGTCTGGTGAGGACCTGCCTTACAACAGGCTTACAAGCCCTCAGTCCAGTCTCTCTCAGCCTATTGCGGACAGTCTGAGCACTGATGGAGTGATTGTGCGTTCCTGGTGTAACTCGGGCAGTTGTTGTTGCCATCCTGTACCTGTCCGACAGGTGTGATGTTCGGATGTACCGATCCTGTGCAGGTGTTGTTACACGTGGTCTGCCACTGCGAGGACGATCAGCTGTCCGTCCTGTCTCCCTGTAGTGCTGTCT
This sequence comes from Salvelinus sp. IW2-2015, assembly GCF_002910315.2. Classification (NCBI taxonomy): domain Eukaryota; kingdom Metazoa; phylum Chordata; class Actinopteri; order Salmoniformes; family Salmonidae; genus Salvelinus; species Salvelinus sp. IW2-2015. The sequence continues at coordinate 2,600,098 of NC_036849.1, forward strand.
TAGGCGTCTCGCAATACAGACATTGCAATTAATTTCCCTGGCCACATCTGCAGTCCTCATGCCTCCTTGCAGCATGCCTAGGCACGTTCACGCAGATGAGCAGGGACCTGGGCATCTTTCTTTTGGTGTTTTTCAGAGTTGTAAAAAAGGCCTCTTTAGTGTCCTAAGTTTTCATAACTGTGACCTATTGCCTACCATCTGTAAGCTGTTAGTGTCTTAACGACCGTTCACAGGTGATGTTCATCTAATTGTTTATGGTTCATTGAACAAGCATGGGAAACAGTGTTTAAACCCTTTACGATGAAGATCTGTGAAGTTATTTGGATTTTTACGAATTATCTTTGAAAGACAGGGTCCTGACTTTTTTTGCTGAGTTTAAATTAGCCCACACAACTACACGGATGCACTTTCATGCTAGGTTTAGGACCTCATATTGAAGCTTATAGAGACCCCAACTGATGTTAGTCCTTCACAGACTCCATGAAATGACAGCGTAAATATTTTGTCAAATTATTAATTTAGTGTATGGTTTTCTCGAAACAAGGGGTGGCTCAACTTACCCCACTCTCCCGTAATGTCTTTCCCACCCCCCATCTCTCACCTCCCCCTGGTTCCAGTCTCTCTCTCTACGTGTTCCAGAGGAGTTTTTGGTCTGGCGCAGCCTCCGTCTTTAGTTCTGGAAAGGTTCACATAGGAGCACCCCACCCCTGTGATGTTACATTAGTTGGGAGGGAGAGACAGAGACCTACAGACTCAGAGGCATTCTCTAATTCTCTCTCTCACTTTCTGTCTTTCTGTTTGTATTTCGGGTGGTTTTTCTGTGTCATGAGACTGCCTGCCTCTGAGGCTAGCTTGCCACGTTGACAGAATTTCTCCGTTCCTGCCGCTATCCTGGGCTGACGGCAGGAAGTGGGTCTATCTCTGTCTGGCGGCTGGACTGCTGTGGACACAGCTTTGGTGTTGCATCACTATTCTACTGGGCTGTGGATGAATAGGGGATGGAAGGCAGCAGTAATGTTATTATCCAGCCCTCTCCCTCACACAAAGCCTTCATGCTGGGGATGGAAGATCCCCAGCCTGGAAGCCAAGTTGAAGCCATGGAAAAAAGGAGCATATCACTGTGGATCCCAGGCTAGATGGAAGAAGAGAGGGGTATCTGTCAAGAGCTAGAATAGTCTATGGAACATTGATGTCTCGTATAGTAGTCATGATGTCTCACTAGACATGACACTATTGGGTCTGAACCATTAGTGATCTGATGACTACTCTCTCACTCAGTCTGACTGCTAAATTACAGTAGGGGAGAGGTGGGGTAGGTTGAACCAAAGGAGTAGGTTGAGCCACCATACACAAAATGAATCCTTTTACCAAATATTTAGGAAGAGGTCATTATTTCACGGAGTCTGTGAAGGAAGAAACCACATGGAAAATTAGGTAAGGAAGTTCAGTAAAAAATAAAAAAATAAATTCACCAAGTCAAATGAATTTGTGTTAGAGTTTTCATGATGCTTGTATTTAAACCAAAGTAAACCATTTTAAGATTATTTAGACAAGTTTCGCCATCAGTTGGGGTCTCTTTAAGCTTTAAAATGAAGTCCTAAACCTAGCATGAAAGTGCATCCTTGTAGCTGTGTGGGCTAATATAGTCAACATGTTTGCCTTTGGGTAAGTTGAGCCAATGGCCATGGGGCTTGGGGATTCGAACCAGCGAACTTTTGGTTGCTGGCTCAACACTTAACCGCTAGGCTACAGTGTTAAGCCTCTGCATAAAAGTATTAAAAGACAAAATGATTGTGATTGTTTTGAATTGTGTTCGGAAAATAAAGATAGATATGGTTTTAAAAAGGTAGTGATATTTAATTCAGTACAGACATTTGTAAGCAGCTTAACTTACCCCATACCCGGGGGTAAGTTGTGCCAAGATGCCACTTTTTGGGGGGGACAAGCTATATTTTCAAAACTGTCATTTTTACATGAATTCTGATTATTTCCAGGGATACACAACATCCTGAAATATATGTGAATGTCTTTGTTAGAAAGAATACTATATTTCCCTTGGAACAGTGATGCTGAATGCAAAAAATGGCTCACCTTGCCCCTCTCTCCCCTATCCCTCCTCACCCGCCCAACACTGGCATCCTCTTTCACCATTTAGCTCAACTGTGCTGAGCAGTGTTATTACTAATTTGGGAGTGAGGATTATATTCCTGCCTGAAAGTATAATAGGATATGATTTCAATGGAGGACAAAACAGAGAAACATCTTAAGACCTAAGATAATTTCTAATGATACAGATACATTTATATACACAGTTGGGCACAAAGAAAAATATTTGATTACATAAGTCATTGATTTCAGTTAACTTAATTATGCCGTGCTGGAGAGGCATAATCTTAATCATAAGAGTAGGAAGAGAGAGGCATAATCTTAATCATAAGAGTAGGAAGAGAGAGGCATGATCTTCATCATAAGAGTAGGAAGAGAGAGGCATCTTCATCATAAGAGTAGGAAGAGAGAGGCATGAATCTTCATCATAGAAGTAGGAAGAGAGGCGATTAAGATCTTAAAAGAGTAGGAAGAGAGAGGCATAATCTTCATCATAAGAGTAGGAAGAGAGAGGCATGATCTTAATCATAAGAGTAGGAAGAGAGAGGCATGATGTTCATCATACGAGTAGGAAGAGAGAGGCATAATCGTAATCATAATCACAATCTTGTGTTTTACCACTGTTGTTATTCACTCTCTCTCGCACACTCGCTCTCAGGAGTTTCCCCCCTCATCGTAAAATGGTACCAATCATCCAACTTTTTTGTGTGTGATACTAATCTTGCTTTCCCGTCTTGTTGTGATGAGAGCCTGATACAGCAGAGAGCTGTTGTTAGGTGTGTGGTGTTGAGGTGTTAGGTGTGCATGCGCATGAAATAGATCACCAAGCACAGTTGTGTTATCGCTGCTGAGAAGGGGAGTCAGTTAGTTAGTTACACGCCCATCCCCATCTCACTCCCTCCCAGTCACACAATCATCACCACCACATTCCTTCAGTACCTCTCCACACAGAAACAGGCAAACAGATGTTCAGATGTTACCCAGAAATCAGCCAGGGACTACTATGGCAACATGATGACATTCTCCTGATGTGAGATATTATTAAGTCTGTCTTCAGTTGCCTTCAGTTCAATCAATCAAATGTATTTATAAAGCCCTTTTTACATCAGAAGATGTCACAAAGTGCTTATACAGAAACCCAGCCTAAAACCCCAAACAGCAAGCAATGCAGATGTAGAAGTATGGTGGCTAGGAAAAACTCCCTAGAAAGGAAGGAACCTAGGAAGAAACCTAGAGAGGAACCAGGCTCTGAGGGCTGGCTAGTCCTCCTCTGGCTGTGCCGGGTGGAGAGTACATGGCCATTAAGGCCAGATCGTTCTTCAAGATGTTCAAACATTCACAGATGACCAGCAGGATCAAAAAATAATCGCAGTGGTTGTCGAGGGTGCAACAGGTCAGTACCTCAGGAGTAAATGTCAGTTGTCTTTTTATAGCTGAGCATTCAGAGGTCGAGACAGCAGGTGCGGATGAGAGTGAGAAAGAGAGCAGGTCAAACAGCAGATATGGGAAAAGGTAGGCCATCCAGTGAACAGGTCAGGGTTCCATAGCCACAGGCAGAACAGTGGGAGGGGGAGGGACCACATAGGACACCAGAGAAGACAGAATTATTTCACCAGATAGGAAAAAATGACCCTAGCTCCCAGGCACATAGACTATTGCAGCATAGATACTGAAGACAGTCGGGGGGGGGGGGGGAGGCACTGTGGCCCTGTCCGACGATATTCCCGGACTGGGCCACACATGGAGGATATAACCCCACCCACTTTGCCAAAGCACAGCCCCCACACCACCACAGGGATATCAACACACCACCAATTTTCTACCCTGAGACTGAGTATAACCCACGAAGATCACTCCAGTCTGTCGTCGACAGTATTTCCATGCAGCAGCTCTAATATTATGTCCCCTCTGTCCATCTGTCCTCTACAGTGTGTCCATGCAACAGTGCTAATGTGATGTCCCTTCCTCTGTCTGTCCTCTACAGTGTGTGGCCCCGCACTGTGTTCTGGTGCCTCCCATGTCCTGGCCTGCTAAGCCTCGCGTCTCCTCACTGGGCCTGGGCAATAGCTGAACCAGGGCTGCTGCTGGTACTACTGCTGCTGGTACTGGTACCGGTGGTGGTGGGTGTCCCAACCCGGGGGCCTGGAGGAGCCCTGTCGACCTCCCAGCCACACGAAGATGAACAAGCTGACCGGCTTCCACAATAACAAAGCTATGCAGGACCGCCGCTGTGTCTGTGTCTTTCTTCCCAGCGACGACACGCTTAACGTCATCGTCAATGTGAGTACTGCGTCTCACCTAGCTACCTTGAGATGAATGCTCTAACTGTAAGTTGCTCTGGATAAGAGCATCTGATCAATGAGTATAATATAATTATACATGTATATAGGCTCTCAGTAGTATTCAGGTGTATATAAGGTCAGACCACTGGTATCAAGACTGTAGTGGAACTGTTCTCACTATGTTGGGATTATATTTGTGATTTAAGACAAAGTGTATTATCCAAAAGCAAGGGTCAGGAATTGCAGTAATTATTTTATTTGACTTTCAAACTGGCAATTCCATTCATCCTTGTATCACAGTGTGTCTAATTTAGGGCTGTCCCTGACCGAAAGTCATCTGTTCTTTCGACCAATCGATTGCTCGAAAATGTTACGTGTGTATTTTTCCATATATAGACACACCCTATGTGTTTTAATAAAATAAACTGTATGCATTGAGCTTGTCTGATGCTTAAAGCTTTGATGAAATAAGACGAGAGCCTCACGAGAGCGCCAGAGATCAAGATAACCAGAAGGGAAAAAAACAGCTCCGCCTGGCTTTCACAGATTTTGCCGTTACTCTCTTTAAGTTGCTGGTAATAGGCTACAGGAGGAGTCGGCAACCTTTCTCATGTTGAATGCCAATTTATCTTAACATTTGTACCGATCTGCTTGCCAGTTATGGGTTTCATTTGCACATTTTCGTGAAACATTTCTAATAATGTCTTCAAATCACAAAATCATTGTCATGTGGTAAATCAAAATTCTATCCAAATCTAAATGAAAATTATACAAACCTAAAAATGAACTTCTCTTGCCATTGCCAACTATGTACAAATATCCTACATAAAGCTAACAAATAAAAACATTGCAGCCTGCAGGTAGAAAATATCCTGATTAAAAAATCCCATTGGCTACACATAGCCTAGCCTGTCTGCAACGAATTTAAAACATTGTATCAACTATTAAGTTGGGTCCAGCCCCAAAGTTAGTGCTAGCGAAAATATTCTGGGCTCTCAGAGTTTAGCCAGTGAGCTCGGGACAGACACAGCTGTAGGCTATTTGCGCAAAGGAAAAATAAGCAGGGTATGACTTGGGCAGGAGCTCACTGGAGCGAAGTACCGGCACCTCAAATGTTCTACTGCTTGAGCTCCTGTTCTTCTTATAGAATAGTAGCTCAAAAGTATTGTGGAGCTCCTGCACCTAAATATAAACAGTACCACCACCCAAAAATGAGTACTGGGACCTATTTCCGTCCAAGTCAGCACTAATAAGCGGTAATCAGGTAGGCCGATTTTATGACGTTTCCATTGGATCAGAGCATGACATTTTTTGCGTTCACACTGAGTGGTTATAGAAAGGGAGAGAGATGGAAAGATCTTCTGAAACTCGTCAGTCTTCTTGTTCTGAGAAATGAAGGCTATTCCATGCGAAAAATTGCCAGCGCTGTGTACTACTCCCTTCACAGAACAGCGCAAACTGTCTCTAACCAGAATAGAAAGAGGCATGGGAGGCCCCAGTGCACAACTGAGCAAGAGGACATAGAATGTCTAGTTTGAGAAACAGACACCTCACAAGTCCTCAACTGGCAGCTTCATAAAATAGTACACGCAAAACACCAGTCTCAACGTCAACAGTGAAGAGGCGACTCCGGGATGATGGCCTTCTAAGCAGAGTTGCAAAGAAAAACCTATATCTCAGACTGACCAATAAAAAGAAAAGATTAAGATGGGCAAAAGAACACATACACTTGACAGAGGAACTCTGCCTAGAAGGCCAGCATCCCGGAGACACCTCTTCACTGATCACTTTGATGTTATTTTAATGGACATAAATGTTGCTTTTCTTTCAAAAACAAGAACATTTCTAAGTGACCACAAACTTTTGAAGGTAGTGTATGTGTGTTACTGCTCGACTAAAACCATTTAAGTCGGCCAACAGCCTAACGACGAAACAATTGACCAGTCGAATAATTGGGGTCAGACCTAGTCAAAATACCTCCGATCTCCTCCTGTACATCCTGACATTTGACCTCTTGCTGTGTGTTCTCTCTCTCTGCTCAGGTGAAGACTTTGTGCCAGGAGCTGCTCATCCAGGTGTGTGACCTTCTCCGACTGAAGGACTGTCACCTGTTTGGACTCAGTGTCATTCAGAGTAAGAGTGGTTTACCGTTGTCGCTGTGTGCATGTCTGCCTGTGTGTTTGCACGTGTCCATCGTCCATGGATATGTGACATATCTCGCACATATCAGCCCACTTGTCTCTGTGGTTAAAGTAGCCGCATAGCTTAGTGTGTGTCATATCAAAGGCATGAGCCTTCCTCTGTACAGAAAGGTCCCAATGAGTTACGCCTCAATTCTCCGGAGGTATGCACTTGTGTACTTCACCCCGCACATTTAAAAGCATTGGATTGATGTGTATACATGGGCTAGAGGGAGTTTCCACCACAGGCGCCGGTGGCACCTTTAATTGGGGAAGACGGGCACTTAGTAATAGCTGGAGAAGAATAAATGGAATGGTATCGAACACATCAAACACACGGTTTCCAGGGGTTTGATGCCATTCTCTCCATTCCAGCCATTATTATGAGCCGTCCTCCCCTCAGCAGCCTCCTGTGGTTTCCATATGTCTCATACCAGTCCTTTCCTTATAAATCAATTAAGGGAAGTGAACAAGTGCACACTTGGGACAGAAGGATGGATAATTAGAACAGAGAATTAGACTCTCTTAGGCAGCCTTTGAGCACTCATTATGTCAGACGTTCTACTGACTGGGCTGAACCAGTCCCTCTGGTGCGCGCTCTCTCTGTCTCTTTCTCTTTATCGCTCTCTCTCGCTCTGTCTCTCTGTCTCTCTGTCATCTTAATCCTCTCTGTTAGTCATACGTGTTATGAGCTGAGAGTTTCCCTGCTGAACCAACAGGTTTGGCTCTTCTTTAAAAGCCTTTGGAGTGGAAAAGTCAAGGATCAGAAAAGAAAGGAGGAAGAAGTCTGACAGGCGAGTATGCCAGTATGGAGACTCTGCTGACTCTAAGCCCTGCAGTACAGATGACAGATGATTAACTACACATTTCACCAGGCAGACTGACTAGAGAGAGGGAGAGAGAAAAAGGAGTGATGATGACTGGTAAATCAGAGCTTAGCTAACTGACTGGTCTGCTCCCTAGTTGTGCTGGAGAGAGGTGGAGTGGGGTGACAGAGGCATGGGGACGGAGTGACGATTGGTCAGTGCGAGGGACACAGAGGTTGAGGTGGTTGGAGCTGGGGCTGGGGGTGGTTGGTAGGGCTAGGGGTCGGGGTATGAGTTAGAGTGGGGGTGGGGGTGGATAGTCACTGTTTGCCTTGTGATTTCACGCTGTTCAGACAAGCAGCTCAGGAATGTCCCTAAATCAGCCCCACTGGCTCCTGGTCAATAGACTTGTCCTGCAGGGCACGTGATTGGCTCATACTGAAGACCTGCAGGCATGCCATTGGCTCAGAGACCTGTCCTGTAGACTTAACATTGGCTCATCTCATCTGGTGGCTCATCTCATCTGGTGGCCATCTGTCTGACTGGCACTGCTGCGATGTGCTTTCCTTTGTAGTTGTTTCGACACTATAAAAATATTACTCTTTGGATCAACCTAAAACAATTGCATGGTTACAAGTAAATAAGTTAGGTTTTCTTAATTGAAAAAAATAAACTACATTTGTTGAAAACAAATACATGATTCAATGCCAGCTGTTATATTTGATTATTATGAAGACACCCTGTATTTCAAGTTGCAACTGACTTCTTTCAACAGTCAACTTACTTTTCCCCTTTGATTAAACCTAATAAATAACATAAATACAAACAAATAAATATATATACACAACCCATTTGTTCAATTGGATTAACAGTTAAATACATTTCCTGTTAATCAAGATATTAAGTTGGTTCCATAACATGAATATTATAACTAAATGGTGACCATCTCATCAATGAAAACATTTCCAGCCTGTTTAGTATCACAGTACTTACACATATATCATTTAAGATTCCGTGCTGGCAGTGAGCATGTAATCACAAAAAAACAGAACGCATTACCTGAAAGGACATTCACTCTCTCAGGTGGCCAAAAATAACAAATGGAAAGCCACGCCCCAAATAGGTTTAGGGTTAGAGCAAAAACCTGCTGGACGGTAGCTCTCCAAGAACAGGGTTGGAGAGCCCTGTTCTGGAGGCAGCTCTGCAGAGGTCATTAGCTACCACTGCCACAAAGTTATAAAATCTGATTCTTAAACCTAACCTTAAATTAAGACTAAAAGGTGTGAATTTTTACAATATAGGCAATTTTGACTTTGCAGCTGGGTTATCTAAGGGGAAATCGCTCAGTGCTGCCTCCAGGACAAGACTCATCACAATAAACGTCAACCTGCCATTGCACCCACCGCTATGCAATGTGAATGCGCATGAGATGTGTAAAGCAATTTAGAAGCTTTCATTCAATAAAAAAAATCACCTTGATCTGTCAAATTCGTGACTTGATTTCAGACCAATAGAATAGGTTGAACGAACCAAAGTGTAATTTTGGATCATGCCAATCAGAAAAAACACTTCAGATTAACAACAGTGCCGTCCCACTTTTTTACAGTGCAATTGTCACCTGCTGTCTGTCTGTCAACCTGAACCTGTATGTCTGCTACACAGGAGTCAATGTGTGACTCATGGTGCTTTCTCCAAGTTCCAACTAGGAACTTGGAGAAAAAACAAGGTCGTATCATGACGTCAAGTGATCTTCAGGTCAGAAAGTTCCTGACTTGGAATTCCGACTTGGATTACCATTCAAAAATAATTTTCCCAGTTTGAGCAATTTTTTTTTTCTTCCCCGAGTTCCCAGTTGTCTTAAACGCTCGGAAGTCAGTTTTCCCAGTTCCGAGTTCACAGTTGTTTTGAACGGGGCATCAATCATTCCATGCATACGACCACTCTGTCATCATAAAGCGACTTAGGTTAACCCCATAGAGTTATATAGAGGACTCTAGAAGGAGTAAACCCATTTTGGCATGGACATTGCCATTGAGGGCTTACAACATTTTAAAGTAGTCAACTCGGTGGGACATCCTGTGGGTTAAAGAAGGATCACGTGATTCCATCCGGGTCATCAGGAGGGATCAGCCAATTAATTATATTTGTGAGCAAACACTAGGTGGCAGTATGCACACTTTCAGTTTGTTTTCCAACTCATCAAAGTAGTAGAAGAAGAAAATGGACTACTTCAAAATGGAGATTGTCTCAGTGGCGCTGCCTGTGCACTCAAATACACCTTAATGGGACATACAGTGGGGAGAAAGTATTTGATACACTGACGATTTTGCAGGTTTTCCTACTTACAAAGCATGTAGAGGTCTGTAATTTTTATCATAGGTACACTTCAACTGTGAGAGACGGAATCTAAAACAAAAATCCCGAAAATCACATTGTATGATTTTTAAGTAATTAATTTGCATTTTATTGCATGACATAAGTATTTGATACATCAGAAAACCAGAACTTAATATTTGCTACAGAAACCTTTGTTTGCAATTACAGAGATCATACGTTTCCTGTAGTTCTTGACCAGGTTTGCACACACTGCAGCAGGGATTTTGGCCCAMTCCTCCATACAGACCTTCTCCAGATCCTTCAGGTTTCGGGGCTGTCGCTAGGCAATACGGACTTTCAGCTCCCTCCAAAGATTTTCTATTGGGTTCAGGTCTGGAGACTGGCTAGGCCACTCCAGGACCTTGAGATGCTTCTTACGGAGCCACTCCTTAGTTGCCCTGGCTGTGTGTTTCGGGTCGTTGTCATGCTGGAAGACCCAGCCACGACCCATCTTCAATGCTCTTACTGAGGGAAGGAGGTGGTTGGCCAAGATCTCGCGATACATGGCCCCATCCATCCTCCCCTCAATACGGTGCAGTCGTCCTGTCCCCTTTGCAGAAAAGCATCCCCAAAGAATGATGTTTCCACCTCCATGCTTCACGGTTGGGATGGTGTTCTTGGGGTTGTACTCATCCTTCTTCTTCCTCCAAACATGGCGAGTGGAGTTTAGACCCAAAAGCTCTATTTTTGTCTCATCAGACCACATGACCTTCTCCCATTCCTCCTCTGGATCATCCAAATAGTCCTTGGCAAACTTCAGATGGGCCTGGATATGCGCCTGTCTCTTATACACATCTAGATGTGTATAAGAGACAGGACCGAGGGTGATTGACCGTCATCTTGAACTTCTTCCATTTTCTAATAATTGTGCCAACAGTTGTTGCCTTCTCACCAAGCTGCTTGCCTATTGTCCTGTAGCCCATCCCAGCCTTGTACAGGTCTACAATTTATCCCTGATGTCCTTACACAGCTCTCTGGTCTTGGCCATTGTGGAGAGGTTGGAGTCTGTTTGATTGAGTGTGTGGACAGGTGTCTTTTATACAGGTAACGAGTTCAAACAGGTGCAGTTAATACAGGTAATGAGTGGAGAACAGGAGGACTTCTTAAAGAAAAACTAACAGGTCTGTGAGAGCCGGAATTCTTACTGGTTGGTAGGTGATCAAATACTTATGTCATGCAATAAAATGCAAATTAATTACTTAAAAATCATACAATGTGATTTTCTGGATTTTTGTTTTAGATTCCGTCTCTCACAGTTGAAGTGTACCTATGATAAAAATGACAGACCTCTACATGCTTTGTAAGTAGGAAAATCTGCAAAATCGGCAGTGTATCAAATACTTGTTCTCCCCACTGTATATATAAAGAAAATATTATTTATCTATCTCTGTGATATCTCCATCTAACCCTTCTCTGTGTCATCAAAAGCAACTTAGATGAATCCTGGGCCATGGTCGAAAGCATCAAAACCGTGCTGTATTATGGGTCAATTGTGACTGACTAATCTACAAATAATATTGAGTAGTTATTCATGATGCAAAGTGATTTGTAGATCAGTAAATGTCGAACGCGCCCATGGGCTTGATCCACATGTGTTTTGCCGATACGTAAAATGATGTATCACTATCCAGGTGTTGAAAGATCTGGCATGGGTCAGCAACACCTGGGCAGAGGAACGCACCCATTGTTAGACGTTACAGTCGACTGCCAACTGACTGGTCTACAAATTACCTTGCATCATACTCACTACTCATTATTTTTTATAGATTAGTCCGTCGCAATTACCCACAATGCATCACATATTTAATGCTCTCTAACACAGCCGCTTTCTGTATGTAACTCTGGTTTGTTTGTTTCCCCCTCCAGACAATGAGCATATCTACATGGAGCTGGGCCAGAAGCTGTCCAAGTACTGTCCCAAGGAGTGGAAGAGAGAGGCCAGCAAGGTGAGTCAATCTACAGCAGTGGTTCCCAACCAGGGATACTAGGACCCCTGGGGATACTAGGACCCCTGGGGATACTAGGAGCCCTGGGGATACTAGGAGCCCTGGGGATACTAGGACCCCTGGGGATACTTGGCCTATCCACAGGGGGTACTTGAGAATGGACACTTCAGGGGTACTCCTTGCAGAGCAAAAATCAGTTTGTGTTACAGTAACCAAAAAAGTTGTAAACCACCGGTCTACAGTACAAGACAACAGTAGTATCTCTCTAGAGACATGGAATATGGCTTGTAAGATTAGCCCTTTAGAAAAGAAAAGGAAAAGCCGCACACCAAGGGCTCCGATGCAATGATTGATTTAACCAACATTTCGACAGCTAATCTGTCTTCATCAGGGTTTCAAGGTTTGCAAGATTACCGCAACAGACATAGTACACTTAAATTCGATGTCAGCAACTGCTTTTGATTTCACTGTCAGGATGGTAGTTTGATATTATATTGATAGAATGAATACACTGTCCTGATGGGTTGATTTGCTCGAAAATAACCAAACAATGTTTGTTTTGTATCTTGTTGTCTTCAGGGCATCGACCAGTTTGGGCCTCCCATGATTATCCACTTCAGGGCTCAGTATTACGTTGAGAATGGGAGATTAATAAGGCAAGTAATCCCCCAGAGATCCTAGAAATTACTATTAGCAATAGTAATGTACAATTTGATTCTGATAGATGCTGAGACTACAGCACGAATAGAATGGAGACCTAGGCCGGGATTCAATCCAAGACTGTGTTGTAGCAGGCTCGTCACGTAAAGGTCATTTCCGATTGAGCCGTCATCTGCAGCGTTCACCGTGAATGCCATCTCATTTAAACAGCTCTCTACGGATTGAGTCCCAGCCCTAGTGTGCTGGGCTGTGTCTCTAGAGGTTGTTATCAGTGACCATTCAGCCAGGTACTACTACTACTGGCACCGAGTACCTCCACTACCGTAGTATATAAATAGTAGTACTAATATAATGTCATTATGTTGCACCCCGCAGTGACTGTTCAGCCAGGTATTACTACTACTTTAATACAGTACAAAGATCAGTAACATAATATTCTCTCTCCTCCCCTTTAGACTGCTCTGCTACGTATTAGAGCCTCTGCTAGGTACTAGAGCCTCTGCTAGGTACTAGAGCTGGGCAATATGGATGAAAATCCACATTGCAATAAATTGCCTGAGTTGATGCAATAACAATAAATAGAACAATAAGTTTAGAACATGAATGTACACCACAGTTTCTTTTTTTTATGTTATGATCCTTTAAACTACTACTACTACTAGTTAGATGGTTGTAGCCATCAATTGTCCCTTCATCCATATTAGCTCATTTATCTTGTTTCAAACTTGACCTTTCTCTAGTATATCAGCAAAATGCCTGAGATAAGTGATCGGTATAGTCGGTGTCGATAATTTTCGGTTTATCGTCCCAGGTTTACCAGGTACTACTACTGGCACCTGGTACTACTACTATATTAGTTATGTAGATCTACTACTACATAGCTATATGTGTCTAAAGGTTATTCTCGTCTCTCCCCCATAGTGACCGCTCGGCCAGGTACTACTACTACTGGCACCTGAGGAAACAGGTGTTGCTGTCTCAGTGTATCCAGAGAGAGGAGGCTTACTTTCTGCTGGCAGCCTTCGCCCTCCAAGCCGATATGGGCAACTTCAAACGCAACAAGCACTTTGGGAAGTACTTTGAACCTGAGGCCTACTTCCCCCCATGGGTGAGTAGATCTAACCTTGGTATTCATAGTCGGGGTCGCGACCCCGAGGGAACTGCAGTAATTGTTGCCAAAATAAAATGAAAGATAATTAGAACAATTCAATTTTATTGATCAAATGTGTTTATTGGTTTATTTTTATTTTGATGAGATGAAAATGCAAAGAATTGAAGGTTATTTGTTGATGTAAAAATCAAAATGTGACGAATTTAAGGTTCTGTCATTAGATTTGGGGTGCGGTGGGGCCGCAATAAATTATACGGGAAACAATGGGGTCCCTGCTGAAAAAGTTTGAAAAGCACTGTTCTAACCTAACTGGTACCACGTGGTTTCCCAGGCAGTATTCAGCCCATCCCAATTCACTCTCTCCCCCTTCCCCTTCCCCTCGGCTGGATAGGTATAATCAGAGTAGAGGTGAAGTATCCAACATATTGCTACAGATCTGCAAACATGGAAGGGTTAGGGCCAAGAGGAAGGGGTAGGGCGCGAATTGGGACCAACTGAGTGCAGTCTAACACACAGTCCAAATGTAGGTCTATAGCCTGTTTTAGTAATCACTGTGCTCCAACACTTTGACACGCTCCCTCATTGGTGCATGCTGGGATAGCTGGATCTAGAACACTAGTTTTATTTTGGTCCCTGGAAGTGGCACGCAGCACGATTGACTCTTTTGAGAAAGGATCTGAACGCGATCCGGCTACTCCCCTACTCGACTTGACCCCCCCTCCCAGACACAACGGTGGTCCACCCCTCTGTTTACCAACCACGTCCTGTGATTAGCCTGTTGCCATCCAATCTCCATTTTGAAGCCACAGGGACGGAAATGGTTGTACGATCACGAATGGTACATAAATACCTCCTCTTGGGATGTTCTCTAACTGGTTCTGGGTGAGTGGCTGGTTCAGGAGTAGCACCCCGAATCCAGACCTGACACTGACCGCTTTCTAGATTCCAGTGGGATTGGGGGCCCCTCCCTAATTGCACCCCATTCCCTATATAGTGCACAATTTTGACGATAGGGCTTGGGTCAAAAGTAGTGCACTATATAGGGAATAGGGTGGATGATGCCTTTAGTGCCCAGCTGGATGATGCCTTTTGGGACGTCATCTCAGTATGTGAGACATCTGTCCTCCCCTGGGCAGGGGCTTCATCTACCTCCATTATCCCCACCTGCAAGCCTTCCTTCCTGCCTTCTGTCATTGAGCTGAAATTAGAACCATTAGCCAGTAATCACACTCCACCGAGATGCTTTTAAGAGAAAATGTATTTTCAGCCTTTGTCTCTGTCGCTCTCTTCCAGGTGATAGCCAAGCGAGGCCGGGACTACATCCTGAGACACATCCCCAACATGCACAAAGACCAGTTTGCCCTCACCGCCTCCGAGGCTTATCTCAAATATATCAAAGAGTGTTCCCTTCTGGATGATGTCACAGTCCACTACTACAGACTCTATAAGGTCAGCAATTGACCTGGACACACACAAACACACACACGCACACACACACACACACACACACAATAAACTTACCAGTAAGTCTCTTCCACAGGACAAAAAGGAAGTGGAGGCTTCTCTTACCTTAGGACTGACTCTGCGTGGAATCCAAATATTCCAGGTACGAGAGTAAGAAGGAAGTGGTTGTGATGGCTTGTGTCTTGGAATACACAGTTCATGTATATGGTTTAGATGATGATTAATATCACGTACTGTATGTTTCTGTGTTTCTTTTAGAACACGGGGACAGCGAGACAGCTCCTGTATGATTTTCCCTGGAGCAACGTGGGCAAACTGGTATTTGTGGTGAGTAGAGCCATAGAGATAATACATATTGAATATATGAGTCATGAAAATTGTGACTTGGGTCAGATTCGAGTTCAAGTCCTACAACACTGATATATAGTGTTTTACTAATTTTTCTATGAGTAGAACATCTTCTCATTCCCTGTTTCCCTCGTTCAGAAATGTCAGAAGTTGGATGTCCTTTGGCACTTAGAAGGCTCAGGGGAATCCCTCTCTCTGGAAGATCTGTTGTTTTTTCACTCGTGATTCCAGCGGTGGTGACGTCTTTGGAGCTTGGAGCCAGTCCTGTCTTATGGCAGTGGTTAGTTCAGCTCTTACGCAGGCAACAATTGTGGAAATTGTGACGCAGATCTCCTCTTGTCCGTATTACAGTTGGGTCTTCTTACCCCTGCTACAGCTACAGCTAGGAATGCGTCCCCTATGGGCCCTGGTCAAAAGTAGTGCACTACAAAGGGTATAGGGTGCCATTCGGCATGCTACCATGGCCCACTGGAACTAATCAGGGCTTTAGGAAGACTCTCCCCTTGGCCAGAAAACACACACACACAAAATCAGTAGCATTATCTCAATTCCTTTTTCTGTCTCGTTTAGTCTTCTCTCTTTTCTCCATTTAATTCTTAACAGACCAGATTTATTTGTGTGTATTTTTCCTTGACGAAAGCTAGTTAGTCTTCTTACCCTAGGGTCTGTTATCAGAGAGAGCAGCTTACCATGTCTCCATTTTTCAGTCTTAAGCAGAACACACACCACAATGAGGAACGGGCTGAGTGCAACTGAGTGCTTCTGATCAGAATATTGGCCAACATGTTTCAGCTATTCTACATGTTGAATCGGCGCAAACAGCCACCGCTCATTGACACCAAGCCGCTGCTTTTACCGTGGCGACAAGTAGCGTAGCGGTTAGAGCGTTGGGCCGGTTATCGAAAGGTTGCTAGTTTGAATCCCCCAGCCGACAAGGTGAAAAGTTTGTTAAAGTGCCCTTGAGCAAGGCACCTAACCCTAATTACTCCAGGATCGCCGTTGATAATGGCAGACCATGGCCTTGACCGCAGCCACTGAGGGTGTCTCAGGGGGAGTTGGGATATGCAAAAAAACACCTTCCCAATACACACTTGTATATATGTGAAATAGGACAAATATACACACCCACCAAATTATAATAATAATATTTGAACTGTTCGTTGATGCGGTGTCCAAAATGTAACAGCTCCCTTCTTACAACTATCACACCGTAAATGTCAGGATGTCTCAGTGAATTGGTTCCTCGAGTATAGCTTTGTGTAATGACGAATTATACCGTATAATTTCATCTAGTGGTACAGTTATCAATGCCACCGCAATGCTTTGCCACTTACGATAAGAGATCCTGTTTTGTTCTGTCTTTGTCCCTGTATAGCCTTTCTATTCATATAGTAAGACTGACGAAAGCATGGAGTAGTGGTGGATGTGGTTTGTACAGGGCCCTAAGGGGCCTCTTACAGCGGGGACCGTCAGTCACACCCTTCTTCTGAATAACAGACTCTCTCTCTCACTCCACTGCTGCTCCACCCTGAGCACGTCAGCCGGTCCGGCGCAGCAGTGGGCGGGAGCGGAGGGAGGGAAGGGTGGAGGGACGTGTCAATAAATACCACCAGATGTTGTCATGGTTAGCGGGTGGATAAGCTTTGTTTTATTGGCAGGGTCTGAGTTTTGATGGTTAAGGGGGGCCAGGGCTTGTTCCATTGGCAGGGGGGAGGTTGGCTCCTCCTGGACACCCACTAATGTTGGGGGTGTGAATCTGATGGACAGAGAGGAGGTTTCTGGGCCTGGCCCCAGGTCTGGTCTCTGGAGATACCAGGGTTGGATGGACAAGGTCTCCGAGTAGAGTAGGGCGGGACAGGCGCAGGCTAGGGCAGAGCCTCGGGGGTATGGCCCTACAGTCATTAGCAGGGTATCTCCTACTCCACTGTGTGTGGGCTCAGTCTGGGAGGTCCAGAAAGGGGAGAGGAAGACATTTCTTCTGACAACTGTCACACTCTTGAGAGGTCAAATGGTCCTGATCGTGCAGATGGACAGAATGAGAGAGAGACACTTAAGGAGTGCCAGGCTAACCTTTTAATAAACTGATATCTGACACTGCTCCACTCTTTGTGTGGCTTTGGTTTGGACCAGGGATCTGTTATAGTTGTTTATCTCAAATGAGCTGGTCAGAATGATAGATCAATGGGGGTACCACAGGGTTAAATTCTCGGGCTGACTCTTTTCTCTGTATAGATCAATGATATATACAGGAAACAGGTACAAAAGTATCTATATTGACATAACCTGAAAGGTAGCTCAGCAAGGAAGAAGCCACTGCTCCAAAACCGCCATAAAAAAGCCAGACGACGGTTTGCAACTGCACATGGGGACAAAGATCATACTTTTTGGAGAAATATCATCTGGTCTGATGAAACAAAAATAGAACTGTTTGGCCATAATGACCACCGTTATGTTTGGTGGAAAAAGGGGGAGGCTTGCAAGCCAAAGAACACCATCCCAACCGTGAAGCACGGGTGGCAACAGCATCATGTTGTGGGTGCTTTGCTGCAGGAGGGACTGGTGCACTTCACAAAATAGATGGCATCATGAGGAGGAAAATTATGTGGATATATTGAAGCAACATCTCAAGCAATCAGTCAGGAAGTTAAAGCTTGGCCGCAAATGGGTCTTCCAAATGGACAATGACCCCAAGCATACTTCCAAAGTTGTGGCAAAATGGCTTAAGGACAAAAAGTCAAGGTATTGGAGTGGCCATCACAAAGCCCTGACCTCAATCCTATAGAACATTTGTGGGCAGAACTGAAAAAGCATGTGCGAGCAAGGAGGCCTACAAACCTGACTCAGTTACACCAGCTCTGTCAGGAGGAATGGGCCAATATTCACCCAACTTATTGTGGAAGCTTGTGGAAGGCTACCCAAAACGTTTGACACCAAGTTAAACAATGCTACCAAATACTAATTGAGTGTATGTAAACGTCTGACCCACTGGGAATGTGATGAAAGAAATAAAAGCTGAAATAAATCATTCTCTCTACTATTATTCTGACATTTCACATTCTTAAAATAAAGTGGTGATCCTAACTGATCTAAGACAGGGAATTTTTACTAGGATTAAATGTCAGGAATTGTGGAAAACTGAGTTTTAAATGTATTTGGCTAAGGTGTATGTAAACTTCCGGCTTCAACTGTACAGCCCCAGAGTGTATTCATGTGGGATCGTCATCATCCGTTTACTATGGGGCTAATTTAGCTTTTCCATGCTTGATAATGCAACCACTGTGCTTTTACTTTTCCTCTATGGGTAGCTATACCGCCATGCACTGAGTGTACAAAA
Organism: Salvelinus sp. IW2-2015; assembly: GCF_002910315.2. Lineage (NCBI taxonomy): Eukaryota > Metazoa > Chordata > Actinopteri > Salmoniformes > Salmonidae > Salvelinus > Salvelinus sp. IW2-2015. The sequence continues at coordinate 2,618,711 of NC_036849.1, forward strand.
CATTAGGAACACCTTCCTAAAATTGAGTTGCGCCCCCTGTTTCCCTCAGAACAGCCTCAATTCATCAGGGCATGGACTCTACAAGGTGTAAAAGCGTTCAACAGGGATGCTGGCCCATGTTGACTCCAATGCTTCCCCAGTTGTGCCAAGTTGGCTGGTAGTGGATCTCTACTCCGAATAGCTTGTTCCGTCTCATCCCACAGATACTCAATTAGATTGAGATCTGGTGCTGGCAGGCCACTGCAGTAAGCTGAATTCACTGTCGTGTTCGTGGAACCATCCCTGGACAATGTCTTGTGCATTGGGCATTATCCAGCTGAAAAACTAAATTTGCAGATGGGTACTGTCACGTTCTTGACCTTATTTCCTTTGTTTAGTCTTGTTTAGTTGGTCAGGATGTGAGCTGGGTGGGCATTCTATGTTTTGTGTTTCTATGTTGGCTTTGTTGTTTGGCCTAATATGGTTCTCAATCAGAGGCAGGTGTTTGTCATTGTCTCTGATTGGGAACCATATTAAGGGTAGCCTGTTTTCACTGTTTGTTGTGGGTGATTGTTCCTGTTTCCAGTGTACCAGTGTTTAGTGTTCACGTTACGGGACTGTATCGTCTTCGTTCCTTTTTGTCGGTTTGTTGTTTTGTTCGGTGTGTAAGTATTTCCCATTAAATATGGATGATATTCACGCTGCATCTAGGTCCTCCTCTCTTTCACCCGAAGACAGTCGTTACAGGTACACTGCCATGAAGGTATGCACCTGATTGTCAATGATGTTCAGATATCCTGTGGCAAACGTTGCTCCACTTTTATCAAGGGACCCAATGTATGGAATGAAAACACCCCACACCATCACCACCAGCCTGTAATGTTGAGATGAGGCATGATGGATGGATGTACTCATGTGGTTTTCTCCATACCCTAGTCGTCCTATCAGTGTGAAACAGAAGGAACCAGGATTCATTAGACCAGACAATGTTTTTCCAATTCTCCAGTGTCCAGTGTTTTAGTTCCTTAGCCCACTTCAACCGCAGTTTCTTGTTTTTTGCTGAAAGAAGTGGAACTCTGTAAGGTTGTCGGCTGCCATACCCCATTCGTGTCAAGGTACGATGAGTTGTGCATTCTTTTATTGGTCTTTGGGCACCAATGTTGTACTGGACTGTCAGTTGACTAACTGTAGCCCGTTTGTTGCTCTGCACAAATTGTGTAAGCCTCCGTTATCCTCTTTCTTCAATGACCCGTTTTCGACCACTGGCCTGCTGTTGGCTGGATGTCATTTGGGCGATGGACAATTGTTGATACACACGGGAACCTGTTGATCATGAGAAACCCAGCAGCGTGGCAGTTCTTGACACACTCAAAGTGGTGCGCCTGGCACCTACTACCATACCTCGTTCAAAGGCACTTAAAACATTTGTCTTGCCCATTCACTCTCTGAATGGCACACATACACAATCCATGTCTCAATTGTCTCAAGACTTAAAAATGCTTATTTAACCTGCCTTCTCCCCTTCATCTACATTGATTAAAGTAGATTTAACAGGTGACATCAATAAGGGATCATACTGTAGCTTTCACCTGGATTCACCGAGTCAGTCTGTCATGAAAATAGCAGGTGATCCTAATGCTTTGCACACTCAGTGTAGATGGAAAATTCAATTCTAGAGTGAAAATTCTGCAACTCTTGTGCATTCGTACACTGCATCAAACCACCTCTTGTATTTTCAAAGTATAAACCCCAGCAGAAATATTTGATATGGTGGTATAGAAAATACAACTGTTTCTTGACACTACAGACTGCTGTTATTGTGTTAAACTTCTGCCAAGGTCCTTATAGAGAAATGATTTGGCCACTGTTTTAGTCAGGGTTTCTCAAAGCTCTGACTCTTTGGTTTTGCCAAAATGGCACCCTATTCCCCTATATAGTGCACTACTTTTGACCATGGCCCATAGGGCTCTATGTAGTAGTGCACTATGTAGGGAATACAGTGCCATTGGGACAGAGCCTTTGGAATTTGCTCTCTGGTTATAAATACGAAAATGTTGAAATGTTAACGCAGTTTTGTTTGTGTCCCTCAATCAGTAGACTACGCTCTTATCTATATTATAAATACTTCTCCAGAGTGTGTTTTGGTTGTAAAGAAGTACAACAGACGTCGTTTTCAAGAAGAGACCATTCTCTCATTGCTCTCCCTCCTATTGTGTGGTTTGCGTGTGGGCTATGTATCTGGCCTGGTCTGAATCTTCTCATGCATCCCCTCTGCAAATGAACAAAGATTCAGAAAATGAACAAAGACTATGAAAATGAACAAAGATGCAGCACTCACACTGGAATCAGACAGGGTTGTTTCTCAGGCTCAAAAATATTCTATAATCATAAAGTTAAACATCAATCAATCAATGATTTCAATAAATAAAGCAATCAATCAGTTGCAGAGTTAAAACGTCATCTGGATGGCATATAGCATGAAGATATCCTATAATGATTCTAAGTCTTCTGTCTGTCTGTCTGTTTCAGGGGAAGAAGTTTGAGATCCTGCCTGATGGTCTTCCGTCGGCCCGTAAGCTGATCTACTACACCGGTTGTCCCCTGCGTTCCCGCCACCTCCTGCAGCTGCTCAGTAACAGCCATCGCCTCTACATGAACCTGCAGCCTGTCCTCAAACAGGTCCGCAGGCTGGAGGAAAACGAAGGTAAACTACCTGGACACACCTGGTACTCACCTGCCTCGTCATACCTGGTCATAACCTGTACCTAGTACCTACCTACCTGGCCATCCTTCATACTGGAGCATTCTGGCTACCTACATGGCCATGCTTCCATACTAGAGCAGACTGGCTCTTATATCCTGTCTCTCTGCTTCTCTGTGTCTTTCAGCTTACCTCAACTTAGCCAATTGTAATGGTGTATGTGTTATGTGTGGGCCTCTCTGACCAACAACAGCTTTGGTACTGCTGTATCTAATCCTCTGTGTGTGTCTATCCCTCCTCTCCAGAGAAGAAGCAGTACCGTGAGTCGTACATCAGCGATGCGTTGGAGCTGGATATGGACGGGCTGGACAAGCGTTCCCGGGCCAGCGGTAGCAGTGCCGGCAGCACTGTGTCTCACCTCAAACACCTGTCTCGCCACTCTACCGCCAGCCACGGTAGCTCACACACCTCGGGCATCGAGACAGACAGTTTCCGGGCCCCCGGAGGGGCCCCACACCGAGCCCTGAGGACTTGCAGCTCCTCAACGACTAGCCATGGGAGCTCACACACCTCGGGGGTGGAGAGTGGGGGCAAGGAGCGCATGTTGGACGATGATGGTAAGGCAAACTATTTCACAATTACACATGGAACACACACACATGCAGACACACACTGAGAGCAAGACTGAATCTACCTCCCCTCTTAGAAAATGATATTCTGCTCTTGTTCAATGTGGCAAGGCATTGTTCTTCTGTTGGTCATGCCTGCTCGCCTGCTCAACTAGTGATCATCACTAACCCTCTAGGTGTCTGTCCCTCAAGAGAATAATAGTAGTGTCTATCTGTCTGTCTGTCTCTCCAGAGATTGAGATGTTAGTGGACGACCCTAAAGACTATGAGGAGCTCCATGAGCTGGCCCTAGAGTTGAACCAGGACCTGTGCATCCACATCACTGAGGACATGCTGACCATGACCCCTGACCAGACAAATGGATATTCAGGTGTACAATCACTACCTCACTGTATTCATTCCCCCTGTCTTAGGATAGCCTCCTATCTCAGTGCGTTGAGACTGGTTGAACTGTAATTTGGCTGGGCGGTCATTGGATGAAGTAGTAGTAGTAAGAAGTTGTAGGAAGTAGTAGTAGTAAGAAGTTGTAGGAAGTAGTAGTAGTAAGAAGTAGTAGTAGTAAGAAGAAGTAGTAGTAGTAGTAAAAAGTAGTAGTAGTAGTAAAAAGTAGTAGTAGTAGTAGTAATAAGAAGTAGTAGTGTACGAAGTAGTAGTAGTGTAGTAGTAAGAAGTAGTAGAAAAGTAGTAGTAGTAGTAGATAAAGTAGTATAGTAAAAAAGTGTAGTAGTAGAAAGTAGTAGTAGTAGTAGTAGTAGTAGTAGTAGTAAAAGTATAGTAGTAGTAGTAAAAGTAGTAGTAGTAAAATAGTAGTAGTAAAGAGTAGTAGTAGTAGTAGTAGTAAAAAGTTAGTAGTAGTAAGTAGTAGTAGTAGTAGTAAAAAGTAGTAGTAGTAGTTAAAAAGTAGTAGTGTAGTTAAAAAGTAGTAGTAGTAAAAGTAGTAGTAGTAAAAGTGTAGTATAGTAGTAGTAGTAAAAAGTAGTAGTTAGTAGTAGTAGTAGTAGTAAAAAGTAGTAGATAGTGTAGTTAAGAAGTGATAGTAGTAGTAGTAGTAAGAAGTGATAGTAGTAGTAGTAGTAAGAAGTGATAGTAGTAGTAGTAGTAAGAATATAGTAGTAGTAAGAAGTAGTAGGTAAGTAGTAGTAGTAGTAGTAGTAAAGAAGTAGTAAAGAAGTAGTAGTAGTAGTAGTATATAATAAATGTCATCCTCTCTGTCTGTACCGTAGGGCTCATAGTGAGGACGTCAGCTCATCCACCTCCAGTTCCTCTGAGACCGTGGTCAGATGAGAGGCCAGAGCATTGTGTCTCTCCTCAGGTCAGTGACAGTAATGGCATCTCCTGTTTGGTACTTACGTTTTTAGTTATGTACAGCACTCTTATCAAGAACAACTTATCAGAACAACGATCATTGATTCCTTTGCACGATCAAGTAAAACCTTCATAAAACATACAGTTGAAGTCGAAAGTTTACATACACTTAGGTGGAGTCATTAAAACTCGTTTTTCAACCACTCCACAAATTTCTTGTTAACAAACTATAGTTTGGCAAGTCGGTAGGCATCTACTTGTGCATGACACAGTCATTTTTCCAACAATTGTTTACAGACAGATTATTTCACTTATAATTCACTGTATCACAATTCCAGTGGGTCAGAAGTTTACATACACTAAGTTGACTGTGCCTTTAAACAGCTTGGAAAATTCCAGAAAATTATGTCATGGCTTTAGAAGCTTCTGATAGGCTAATTGACATAATTTGAGCAATTGGAGTGTACCTGTGGATGTTTTCAAGGCCTACCTTCAAACTCAATGGTTCTTTGCTTGACATCATGGGAAAATCAAAAGCAATCAGCCAAGACCTCAGAAAAAAATTGTAGACCTCACAAGTCTGGTTCATCCTTGGAGCAATTTTCAAACGCCTGAAGTACGGCGTTCATCTGTACAAACAATAGTACGCAAGTATGAACACCATGGACCACGCAGCCGTCATACTGCTCAGGAAGGAGACGCGTTCTGTCTCCTAGAGATGAACGTACTTTGGTGCGTAAAGTGCAAATCAATCCCAGAACAACAGCTTGTGAAGATGCTGGAGGAAACAAGTACAAAAAGTATCTATATCCACAATAAAACGAGTCCTATATTTACATAACCTGAAAGGCCGCTCAGCAAGGAAGAAGCCACTCCTCCAAAACCACCATAAAGCCAGACTACGGTTTGCAACTGCACATGGGGACAACATCATACTTATTGAGGAATGTCCTCTGGTCTGATGAAACAAAAATAGAACTGTTTGCCGTAATGACATTATGTTTGGAGGAAAAAGGGGGCTTGCAAGCCGAGAACACCATCCCAACCGTGAAGCACGGGGGTGGCAGCATCATGTGTTGGGGGTGCTTTGCTGCAGGAGGGACTGGTGCACTTCACAAAATAGATGGCATCATGAGGATGGAAAATTATGTGATATATTGAAGCAACATCTCAAGACATCAGTCAGGAAGTTAAAGCTTGGTCGCAAATGGGTCTTCCAAATGGACAGTGACCCCAAGCATATTCCAAAGTTGTGACAAATGGCTTAAGGACAACAAGTCTAGTATTGGAGTGGTCATTCACAAAGCCCTGACCTCAATCCTATAGCAAATTAGTGGCAGAACTGAAAAAGTGTGTGCAAGCAAGGAGGCCTACAAACCTGACTCAGTTACACCAGCTCTGTCAGGAGGAATGGGCCAAAATGCACCCAACTTATTGTGGGAAGCTTGTGGAAGGCTACCCAAAACGTTTGACCCAAGTTAAACAATTTAAAGACAATGCTACCAAATACTAATTGAGTGTATGTAAACTTCTGACCCACTGGGAATTTGATGAAAGAAATAAAAGCTGAAATAAATAATTATCTCTACTATTATTCTGACATTTCACATTGTAAATAAAGTGGTGATCCTAACTGACCTAAAACAGGGATTTTTTACTAGGATTAAATGTCAGGAATTGTGGAAAACTGAGTTTAAATGTATTTGGCTAAGGTGTATGTAAACTTCCGACTTCAACTGTACCTGCTCTCTGCAAAATCATTGCTAGAAAGAATAGAGGAAAAGGTACAACAGAACAGCAGTTTTTACGTAATTTGTTTAAGTTAATACATTTACTGATTGTTCTGCTTCTGTTCCATTCCCCAGACCTCCGTGTGCAGGAAGCCTCAGACGTCAACTGACCGCCACAGCCAATCCCTAGATGACGTGCGTCTCTACCAGAAGGGATGTCTCCATTGGGCCGAGCTATGCCAGGACACCGCCCACAGTTACACCTTCGGCTGCGCCCAGGAGCTGAGCGACAGCAGTGGTTACCAGGGCAACCTGGCCGAGCAGTGTGCTGGTATTCGCGGTGACCAGCTTGACTGCTTCCCCATCAAGAGGACCAGCAAGTACTTTTCCCTGGACCTGACCAGCGAAGAGGTCCCAGAGTTTGTGGTGTGATGGCCGAACAGGGGGAGACGGGGATGAAGAGGAATGGATGAGGCAGAAAGGGTGACCTCAAGACCCATGCTCCCCTGCCTCCACATCTCAGATTTGGAGGTGCCTCAGGAAACTGAATGGGACGAAAGAAGAGGGTTGGAGGTTTGGAGAGGTGATACTTGGTTGTTTATCTGTTGCCCTAACCTATCAGTCATAACCTGTGTCAGCCATAACCTGTCAGCCATAAACTGTCAGCACCAGACTTGGGAAGAGTCAGATGGACTGTAAAAGCCCTACATCCACCAGACTGACATCACCAGTCAACATAACCATGTAACCACCTGAGACGACATACATAACACACTACAGAGACAAATAACTGACAGTGAAAGCCCTTTGAGCTATTTTTTTTGCCAAAACGGCAATAAATAACAAAGGATCAACCTTTGCTGGGTTTCAAGAAAACCTATCTGCGCCTTAGTTGGACCGATGCTGGTTGGGAATGGAGTGTAAAAAGGAAAAGTAAGGGAATGTCGAAATATCTCACCATCACTTTTTTATTCAAACAAACTCTGACTGTCTGCGTTTCCAAAGCATGTACTCTCTCCAGATGTTTTCTGGATCTGATTCTTGTGCTTGCGAAGAGAAATAATACTTCAGTTCTGATGTTAACACACTTGCGTGTGCCTACTTCGACTTTACTAATGCAGTGCAAACAAACAAACACACACACAGCCGACATATCAAAATATTCTGCCATGGAGAGTAGATCCCACTCTTCTTTCCCTACAGAAAGAAGGGAACTCTCATTGATAGTCAAGCTAGATGTGCTATGAACCAAAGACAAGTTACACTAAACACGAAAAGAAAAGCCACTTGGCTCCAAGTCCTCATGTCCACATTATTACTATTTTAGTGTTTAACCAACCAACCAACCAATGAAATGATACAGCCTCCTGAATCCATGACAGGATATGACATCACCATGAGCGGGTTCTGTATCGTTTCAGAATCTAGAGGTTGATCCAGAGGAGGGAATTTGGATTGGTCTCAGAATATTTTAGAACAAGGAACGCTAATGATGTCCTTGTTCTCGTGTGTCTCCCTTCCATCCCTCTGTCTCTAGTATGAAGTATGTATGATGTGACATAATCTGGGAGCCCAGAACCAAATCCAGCGTGCGCTAGTCTGTCACAAGGGATTAGAAGTGACGCGCCACCGCTCCTCTCTTTACAAGGAAGTGCAATGTGTCAACAGTTCCCCTGTAGAGTTGTGTCCTAGTGTAGCGACTAGACTGATATTATGAACACACCCAATGTGCCTTCATCACCTATGCAGGCCCTGAACCACAACCATGCCTTGACAATCAAATCACAGCTTCTCGCTAAGCAACGCAACACGCCCACATGAGTCACAGAGATCAGTTTTAATGTCAATTTTAAGCTCTTCATCTGTAACTTTATTCTTGGTCAGAAGTACATTGGTATTTAAAGGCCCAGTGCAGTCAAAAAATTTGATTTTTCTGTGTTTTTCTATACATTGCCACACTATGATGATGGAACAATACTGTGAAAAGTATGATAATGCCCTTTTAGTGTAAGCTGTTTAAAAAGAATGCCTGATATTTTAGCCTGTTTTGGTGGGATGGAGTTTTAGCCTGCCTGGTGACATCACCAGGCGGTAAATTAGTTAATAGACCAATAAGAAAGAGTTCCAAACCTCTGCCAATAACAGTTAGTTTTCCCCTCCCCACTCAGAACACTCCCACAGTCCTAGCAAAGTTATTGTTCTTCGCTAAGAAGCTATTTTTGTTTCTTTTTCACCATTTTAACTGAAAACAGTAAGCTACTTAGCTGTTACCCAGAAATGATTTGATATTGAGATAAAAATGGCTGCATTGGACCTTTAATCATTGACTTCAGAGTTTAAACATCGTTATTCAAACAGTTTTAGCAGATTAACCAATAATCATTGAAGGGGATTACCCTAATGTCATCTACCATCCCTAGCCTAGCTTTATGTTAAACGTGTCAGAGTTATTTAAATCTGTGGTAGTTAGGTTCCTGTCATGTGAAATGTAGCCCAGATGACGTCATGGGCTGGTTCAAGACTTCCCGACTACATCATTGGCTGTGCCAGGTCTGATGCTTGGAGCAGGATGAGTTTCTACATGCCCTCACCTGTCTGTCTGTGTACAGAGCTGAGGAAAGCGCTTAGATGTAATCTACACACACACACACACACACACACACACACACACACTGACATTTTGACCTAGTTCTTTCTATATGTTGGTAGTTTTTTTCTTTTTTACTCGGCTGTCTTTGTTAGTCCTTTAAAACTGTCTTTTGTTTGTTTTGTCTCGATAATTATTTTAAATTGGAACTTGTTACATTTGTTTGTTTTCATTTCATAATTTTAGCTGATTGGAAGTAGAAAGTGTCATATTTTTTGTATGGAGTGTTTTAGAACAGTGAGATTTGTTGTATATGTTGAAAAGGTATTCTTTGTGTGCAGTTGGTGTGTGTCAGTATTATACGCAAAGTACACTCACAGGAGAGTTTATTAGGTACGCCCATCTAACACCGGGTCAGACCCCCCTTTGCCTCCAGAACAGCCTGAATTCTTTGGGTGTCGGAAACATTCCACAGAGATGTTGGTCCTCGCAATGGCATCACGCCGTTGCTGTAGATTGGATGGTGGTACATTTTATGCTGCAAACAGCCTGTTCCAACTCATCCGTGACAAGGATCGACGAGTTGTGCATTCCGAGATGCCGGTCTGCACACCACTGTTGTACTGCGCCGTTATTTATCTGTTTGAGGCCCGCCTGTTAGCTTGCACCATTCTTGCCATTCTCCTTTGACCTCCGTCATCAACAAGCTGTTTTCGCCCACAGGACTTCCTCTGACTGGATGTAAACCTTAGACGCTGTGGTGTACCTAATAAACTGTCCGGGGAGTGTAATGTGACAGTGTTTCAACACTGTGACAACAAATTCACTTATTTTCAATATTGGGCCCCTTTTTTACCCAGGAATAGTCGTAATTTCAATTTACAGTAGCTGAAGAACGTTGATACCTAATCATTTTTTGCTTTGCTCAGTTAATTGGCCAAGAGCCAAGGTGTGAAACCCAACACTACACAAATATAAAGTTAGATTTCTTATACATTACTTCCCGTTAAGGTGTGGAAACAGACAAGACTGCCCTCTCTTGCCTCTTTTATTCGCTATCGTCATAGAGATTTCTCCGAACCGTACCTACTCAATGTAAATTGGATCTAGCGTTTGTCTTCCAAATTTGTCTTGCATTCAGTATTTTTGCATTTCTACCCCAGTCAGTAAACCTTATTGAGAAGACTGTTTCAGTGACCTCCTCATTTTATGTGTAGTAATAGTACATTAGGCATGTACAGTTGTATTCCAAACCTCATTCACATGGTCTAATATCTCTAGAGTAACGAACAAAACAAATTACTACTTCATTATGTATTTGGAATTCAAAACTACTGTGTGCCTCAGTTAAGCAATACTTTGTTAGTGTGGATCAACATTCTAGCTGAGCTTTTCCGTTGCTGCTCCAGAGATCTTTATTCTAGAACATTCTAGAGCCCTCTAAAAGAACCTTCTAGAACCTTTAGAATGTTTCAGAAGCAGCTCTGCTGTGGTACAATAGAGAGACCTGACATTTTCACTTCTCTTCACAGCTGGTCTCATCAGCTGGACACAGTGGCCTAGAATACTGAGCAAAGCATCTTGGCCTAGAAACACAGATCAGGCCAAGGCAGCAAGAAACAATTGTTGGAAAGAAATGTGTAATAATTAATACACTTATGAATTTGATTTCGTCGTGTGATTTCAAAGCAAAAATTAATGCTGTAACAGTTTATTTCCAACAAGATGTTACTTATTATTTCTACTCATTAATAATGGGTATCTGAGAAACAGATCGATATGTTGAAATGAATCTTTTTCTGGTAGATTATTGGTGATATATTAACCCAATGTGTGTCCAGGTACATAGCCATAAAAACAGAACCACAACCTGAACACTTTTGCATTCGGATAAACTCTCTACTTTGGTGACTTAGGCTACAGTGCATATCATAAGTATTCAGCACCCATGGATTTCTTCACAATGTATTGTTGTCAATGATCTACACAAAATACTCATGTACATTTCAATTAACGGAAAATAGGACACACATATACGCTGAGTGTACAAAACAGAGCGCCTTCCTAATATTGAGTTTCACCCTATTTTTTTCCCCTTCAGAACAGCCTAAACTCTACAAGGTGTCAAAAGCGTTCCAAAAGGATGTTGGCCCATGTTGACTCCAATGCTTCCCATAGTGCTGTCAAGTTGGCTGGATGTCCTTTGGGTGGTGGACCATTCTTGATACACATGGGAAACTGTTGTGTGAAAAACTCAGCAGCGTTGCAGTTCATGATGACACACTCAAACCAGTGCGCCTGGCACCTACTGCCATACCCCATTCAAAGGCTCTTTTGTCTTTCCCATTCACCCTCTGAATTGCACACGTTCACAATCCATGACTCAATTGTCTCAAATTATTCTTTAACTTGTCTCCTCCCCTTCATCTACACTGATTGAGGTGGATTCACCAGGCAACATCAAAAAGGGATCATAGCTTTCAACTGGTCAGTCTATGTCATGGACAGTGTGTCTTGATTAGATAAATATGTAACCCCCCTGAGTCAATACATGTTAGAAACACCTATGGCAGCGATTGCAGCTGTGAGACTTTCTGGGTAAATCTCTTAGACCTTTGCACACCTGGATTGTGCAATATTTTCCCAGTATTCTTTCATACTTCTTCAAGCTCTGTCAAGTTGGTTGTTGATCATTGCTAGACAGCCATTTTCAAGTCTTGCCATTAGCTTTTCAAGCAGGTTTAAGTCAAAACTGTAACTAGGCCACTCAGGAACATCTCCTTGGTAAGTAACTGCAGTGTAGATTTGGCCTTGTGTTTTAGGTTACTGTCCTGCTGAAAGATGAATTTGTCTCCCAGTGTCTGGTGGAAAGAAGACTGAACCAGGTTCTCCTCTAGGATTTTGCCTGTGGTTAGCTCCATTCTGTTTATTTTTATCCTGGAAAAACTCCCTAATCCTTGCCGATGACAAGTATACCCATAACATGATGCAGCCACCACCATGCTTGAAAATATGGAGCATAGTACTCGGCGATGTGTTGCGTTGAATTTCCCCCAAACATAAAACTTATTCAGGACAAAAAATTCATTCCTTTGTCACATTTTTTGCAGTAGGAATTGTTTAGAGCATTTTCACTCTGTCATTTAGGGTAGTATTGTGGAGTAACTACAATGTTGTTGGTCTAGCTTCAATTTTCTCCCATCACAGCCTTTAAACGTTGTTACTTTTTTAAAATGGCCTCATGGTGAAATCCCTGAGCAGTTTCCTTCCTCTGCTGGCAACTCCGTCAACACCTGTGTCTTGGGTGTATTGACACACCATCCAAAGCTTAATTAATAACTTTACCATGCTCAAAGGGATATTCTGTGTCTGCTTTTTACCCATCTGTGTCATTCTTTGTGAGTCATTGAAAAAAAAAACTTGTCTTTGTGTTTGAATCTGTGCTTGAAATACACTACTCGACCGAGAGAACTTACACATAATTGTGTGTGTGGGGTAGTGATAAAAATGTACCAACAAATCACAATTATATCCAGTTCAATCCCACTTTGTTAACTCAACAAAATGTGAAAAAATCCAGAGGGGGGGGGGGGGGGGGGGGGTGAATGCTTATGATATGCACTGTATATACACGGCCATACTGACACTGAGGAAGTGTCTGTATATCTGCACTAAGTATCCATAGTTCTTTCTGTGAAAGGATCTCCCTTCTGGAAAAACATTTTTTGGGGTCAAACCCTGTAGTAGTGAAAATGTTTTGTTAAATATGAAGTCTGGTGCGTGCCACCTTGGTAATAATACCCATAACAATATTCAATAAAAAGGTACATTTATTTGCCAAAATCGAGCTGTCCTGTCCTCTCTGATGTTTGGTCAATCTTGTGGAAGCCATTATTATATAACAGACAGAGCAATAAAAACAGCAGACAGTCAAACACACTGGCCCTGTTTGAAGACTTTAAACATTGACCTTATTTTCTTCCTGAAACCAATTCTGATAGCGGCTATTTCGAAGATGGATCTACTGTCAATGACTATGATTCCCCTACTTAATTAACTTGGTTGAATGCAATGACTGTAAGTTGCTCTGGATAAGAGTGTCTGCTAAATGACTCAAATGTAAACCAACTGTTAGGTTCAGTGAATAGTTTAACCCTTCCGTGAAGTATTCACTGATCTAACAGTTGGTTTATCGAAGCAAAGCTATGTAGTAGAGTCACCCGTCCAAATAATGTTAGATCATTAATTACTTTAAGTAGGGTATTTTAAAGGATTCAAACTGAGTCCTCTGCTCTCCCGATCGACATTCTGAGAAGACTGGGAAAAGCCAAGATGCTGTATCCATGAAGACATGCTGCCCTCTGCTGCCCACAGAGAAGAGCTTACCTCAGCAGTTGTTCTACCTTGTCATACCCTAGTTAGCCAGCAGGTGACAGTGTTGGCTGTGTTCCTATAACACCAAGGCAGAGCAGTGCGGTCTGTAGAAGGGTCGAATGGAGATGCGGGAAAATGAAGCAACATCATCACACACACATTGCACATAGATGTGACATGCCTATCTCTCTCTAGTCCCTCCCTATGTGCTCCGGCTCCAAGGATATAAGTCATAGTTGTTACTTATATGACTTTAGTATAGCCTATGTGTAAGAGGGAATAGTGTGTACATGTGTGAGTGTACGAGAGTGGTTGGCTTTTCTGTACAGTATACTATTTACTTGAGTGTGATAAAAAGTTACATTGGTTTCTTATAACTATAAGCATGTGTATATGAGGGAACTGTGTATAGCACACTTTGTGTGTAAGAGTATATGAGCAAGGGTTCCCAATTGGTGAGTTTTGCTCTACACTACAGTACTTGAGTGGGATGGAGAGTTGTGTTGTGCTTTGGATGAGTGTTTCTCGTGGAGAGAGATGCTGTGTGTGGGTGGATAGGTTAAAGAGAACATTAATAACATTGTACACAATAGGGACACCCCCCCCCCTCTCTCTCTCTCTCTCTCCCTCTATCTCTCCTCTCATAACCCTCATAACCCTCCATTCAACATCATCTTCAACCTCATCTCCCAATTGTTTGTATATTCACTATTGTATCCGACAAATTCCGTCATGAATTGTAATAACTGTCAATTCAAGAAGCCAATCCTTCCATGCAACAACACAGAGGAGTGGAGAGATCAGATGTGGTTTCAAATCTACAGGAAACATGGACATCTAAGCTCCTCCCCCAGCCTATGACGTCAATAGTGTCCCTCTCTCTCTCTTCACCCCTCCTCATCCTTTGCTCCCCCCTTTCTCCCCCAGCTACACAGCTGTACAGGAAATCAGTCATCCACCATCCACCACTGTCGCCACGGCAACACAGACGGGGAAATCAATTTTTATCAGCCTCTCTCCTTTTCTCTCTCTTTCGCTCTCTCTCCCCATGTCTCGATTACTTTCTCGCTCTCTTCTTTTCTCCGTCTTTTGTCTCACCAAATAATATGTAATTCTTACTAAACATGCATATATTTTTTATATGATTACGCGGCGCAGGATGATTCCGAAATTCAGCACAAAGGCTGCTGGCAGATCATTAGAGACGTGTGTGTGTGTGTGCATGTCTGTGTGTTTAGGTGACTGTAGTGTCTCCAGTCCAACCGTGCTGACTGACCTCTCATTAATCCCATGGGGCATCAGGGCAGGACCGTTCTCCCCTGCCGTGTCCTGGACAACCGCTTGCTGCTGGAGCCAGATGGTCACGAAGCAGAATTGAAATCCCCCAACCCCCTCTCTACCCCCTCCCTGATGCCAACCAAACCAACCCCGCCCCATGGCCTGTTGCCCACACACTCACACTCTTCAACAGGAGACCCATTCAAGCATACATCCTCTTACTATCTCTTAGAATTCGGATAGCGTTTTTTCTGTCAAAGCTTCTTCTTATTTTGGTTTTTTATGTTTCAGGAATGTCTGTTTCTGCTGCTTGTCTCCCCTCTCCCTCCTCTGCCATAAACACTAGCCTACCACCCCATACCAATGTATAATTGCAGTATCCTAATAACTATGAAAATAAAACAGAAGCCTGTAGTATATCTGGGAAGGAGGAACTGTTTCTGCTCCTCTTCTCCCCTCTCCCTCCTCTGTCACAAACATTAGTCTACCCTCACTATACCAATGTATAATTGTAATAGCCATATCTGGGAGAGAGTGTCCTCTATCCGAGGGATTAGTAATCCAGTGCTTATTAAACTAGCTCATTAACTAAAACAGCCTCAGTGACACCGAAACAGGGTTCAGAGATGATCCCTTGAGCCGATAATAAGACACGATAATCAGATTACAAATCAACAAATCTCATGCTTTATCTTGTTGTATTCCGTGGAGGTTGTGGCCTATAACTTTGATGTCTCTCTCTGGCGGTTGTGTCCCTTATGACTCCCTATTTCTCTCTGTAGTGTACTACTTTTGGCATTTCTTAAAAAGTAGTGCACTACATAGAGAATAGGCATAGGATGCCATTTGGGACGCAAAGGATGCCATTTGGGACCTGGCTTTAAACAATCCCTCTTCCAGAGCAACCACTACTGAGTGAATTACACACCACCTCGCCAGGTCTCGGGTCCGTTCCATTTTAATTCAGTTGATTCTGAATCTGATTCCAGTTTCTGTCACTGAAAAGCATTGAGGAAATATTCCGTTTATTGACTGAATCAAAATGGAATCAACTCCAAACCTGCTAGCTAACAAAAAATACTCTCTGGTCTCCCCTAGTACTCCCGTCTTTTCTGTTGCCGAAACAGCAATATTTTAATAATGCATATGCAAATATGTAATAAGAATACACACATTTAGGCTAAATAAAAAGGCGTCCGATAAATATATAAAAAGAATGGCCTACACTTTAATAAAAATCTCTCTCTCATCTCTTTCTGTGTGGGTGGGGTGGCACCACTGCTTGCTCTAAACCTGTTAATTCATATGCAAGACACAGTGGCAGAATAAATTCAACCACACCTTCTTTTTTTTTATCACAAAACCGGATAGCAACCTCTGTCCAGTGAAGTCCACTAAGCATTTTGCATGTACAGTAACAAACAGTTGCATGACCTACATGATGGTCATGCAAGTTAATTTTTCTGACATTTTCGGACCTATATCTAAACTATTGATTTAGAACCACAGAGAATTTTTTGTAAAAATATATATATATATTAATTTTTATTGAACTAGGATAGTCAGTTACAGTAAGAACAGATTCTTATTTACAATGACGGCCTACTCCAGCCAAACCCGGACGGTGCTGGGCCAATTGTGCACCACCCTATTGGACTCCCAATCACGGCCGGATGTGATACAGCCTGGATCCGAACCAGGGACTGTAGTGACGCCTCTTGCACTGAGATGCAGTGCCTTAGACCACTGCGCCACATGATGTAAAGAAAACAGGAGCTGCCTCCACTATTCCAGCATAATTTCAACTTTAACATCTCAACATCATCAAATCACCTCTGCTTAGTCTAATACAGTGACAACTAAAAGATACCAAAAACGATTTAGTCCAATCAACGTAAGCTAAATATGATGTGGCTGTCCATGGTTCTGATTTCTGTATGCGTGTGTGTGCGTGCGTGCGTGCGTGCGTGCGTGCGTGCGTGTGTGTGTGTGTGTGTAAGTAGAAAAACATGTTGACTCTCCCTACTTGTAGAGAAACGCCAATGCCATCCTCCTTGACGAAACAGTCTATCACTCTGTCATACAGTACACAATCATTTTTCTGTTGTCCTAGGCTACCTGGCTAAAATGCTAGCTCGCTAGCCTAATTTCCAATCATGGGCAACGTGAGCTAGTTAACATTAGCCCTCTACATCTAGCTACATATTTAACTTCCATCCTCTCAGGCCAGGGGCACAACAATGTACAAATGAATGATTGGATCAGAATCGCCATTATAATCATTGGCCATAATGAAGAATTAAGTAAAACCACAAGTCCAAATCGCTATCTCCATCCATGGCTAATTTAGGAAAGGGCTAATTTTAGCTAGCTAGCCAGTGGAGGAAAACAACACAACAAGATGAAACAATTCAAGTGTTTCTGTCAATGACGTATGCTCTCAATGGGATTTGATAGGAGTGACACCAAATCCAAACTGGCTTCCCTTAACCACGATCATTCACAGTAGAGCTCGCTCAGTTTAGATCAACGCTGATTGGAAAATGTTTTACACTTTTTTTGTCAAGGGACGCCAGATGCTCGCTGGCTTCCCTTGCCTTCAATGCTACGGGCAGCAACAATGTCATACTCGTTTGGACCAGACAGCATCAGAAAGATGGCCTACACGTAGAGAGACAGATGGGTGCTGTTATGCTCGCTCAGATGTTTTCTCTTGTGAGATACATTCAGCCTCCTGAATTGAAGGAGAATTATGAAACACAGAAGCCTGGCTTCCCTTGGCATCCATGAATACACGCCACTGCATTCACGTCATTAAAACAAATGAATTACAGAAATATAACATTTACATAAATATTCAAACCCCTAAGTCAATACTTTCTAGAAGAACCTTTGGCAGCGATTACAGCTGTCTTTCTAGGTAAGTCTTCAAGAGCTTTCCACACCTGGATTGTGCAACATTTGCCAATTATTATTTTCAAAATTCTTCAAGCTCTGTCAAATTGGTTGTTGATCATTGCTTGACAACCATTTTCAGGTCTTGCCATGGATTTTCAAGTAGATTTAAGTCAGAACTGTAACTAGGCCAC
This sequence comes from Salvelinus sp. IW2-2015, assembly GCF_002910315.2. NCBI lineage: Eukaryota > Metazoa > Chordata > Actinopteri > Salmoniformes > Salmonidae > Salvelinus > Salvelinus sp. IW2-2015. The sequence goes on from NC_036849.1 coordinate 2,636,383, forward strand.
TTATGAGCATTCACTGTCTTCTTGGTAAGCAACTCCAGTGTAGATTTGGCCTTGTGTTTTAGGTTGTTGTCCTGCTGAAAGGTGAATTCTTCTCCCAGTGTCTGGTGTAAAGCAGACTGAAACAGGTTTTCCTCTAGGATTTTGCTTGTGCTTAGCTCCATTTCATTTATTTTTTATCCTGAAAAACTCCCCAGTCCTTAACGATTACAAGCATCCCCATAACATGATGCAGCCACCACTATACTCGAAAAAATGGAGAGTGGTTGTATTGAATTTGCCTAGAACATAACACTTTGTATTCAGGACAAAAGGTTAATTGTTTTGCCACATTTTGTTGTGTTATTATTTTAGTACCTTGTTGCAAACAGGATGCATGTTTTTGATGATTTTTTCTTCTGTACAGGCATCCTTCTCTTCACTCTGTCAATTAGGTTAGGATTGCGGATTAACAAAAATTTTGTTGATCCATTCTCAGTTTTATCCGTTCACAGCCATTAAACTCTGTTTTAATTTGGCCTCAAGGTGAAGTCCCTAAGCGGTTTCCTTCCTCTCCGGCAACTGAGTTAGGAAGGACACCTGTATCTTTGTAGTGAGTTACACCATCCAAAGTGTAATTAATGCTCAAAGAGATATTTCATGTCTCCTTTATTTTTACCAATAGGTGCCCTTCTATGGGAGAAATTGGAAAATCTCTCTGGTCTTTGTGGTTGAATCTGTGTTTGAAATGCGCTGCTCGACTGAGGGACCTTACAGATAATTATATGTGTGGGGTACAGAGATGAGGTAATCATTCAAAAAATTATATTAAACACTATTATTGCACACAAAGTCCCTGCAACTTATTATGTGACTTGTTAAGCAACTTTTTAATTGTGAACTTATTTAGATTTGCCATAACAAAAGATTTGTATTGTATTTATTATGGATGCCCATTAGCTGCTGCCAAGGCAGCTACTCTTCCTGGGGTTCAGGCAAAATTAAGGCAGTTATACATTTTACAAACATTACAATACATTCATAACAGATTTCACAACATATTAAGTGTGTACCTTCAGGCCTCTACTCTACTACCACATCTACCTCTGTATTTTGATCTGTTTTTTAAATCTAATTTTACTGCTGGCATGAGTTACTTGATGTGGAATAGAGTTCCATGTAGTCATGGCTCTATTTAGTACTGTGCGCCTCCCATAGTCTGTTCTGGACTTGGGGACTGTGAAGAGACCTCTGGTGGCATGTCTTGTGGGGTATGCATGGGTGTCTGAGCTGTGTGTCAGTAGTTCAAACAGACAGCTCGGTGCATTCAACATGTCAATACCTCTCACAAATACAAGTAGTGATGTAGTAGTCTATATCTCCTCCAGTTTGAGCCAGGAGAGATTGACATGCATATTATTAATGTTAGCTCTCTGTGTACATCCAAGGGCCAGCCGTGCTGCCCTGTTCTGAGCCAATTGCAATTTTCCTAAGTCCCTCTTTGTGGCACCTGACCACACGACTGAACAGTAGTACAGGTGCGACAAAAATAGGGCCTGTAGGACCTGCCTTGTTGATAGTGCTGTTAAGAACGCAGATCAGCACTTAATTATAGACAGACTACTCCCTATCCTAGCTAATGCTGTAACAATATGTTTTGATCATGACAGTTTACAATCCAGGGTTACTCCAAGTAGTTTAGTCTCCTCAACTTGCTCAATTTCCACATTATTCATTACAAGATTTAGTTGAGGTTTGGGGTTTAGAGAATGATTGGTCCCAAATAAAATGCTTTTAGTTTTTGAAATATTTAGGACTAACTTATTCCTTGCCACCCATTCTGAAACTACCTGCAGCTCTTTGTTAAGTGTTGCTATAATAATACAATTAAAATAAAAAAGGTACATTTAATAAATTATATATTCAGACTGTAAAACAACAAAATGTGTAAAAAGTCAAGGGGGGTGAATAATTTCTGAAGGCACTGTATATATACAAGTAACTACCAAAATAATGGAAACACTTGAGTTAATGAGGGATACAAAGACTATTGAAAGCAGATGCTTCCACACAGGTGTGGTTCCTGAGTTAATTAGGCAATTAACATCCCATCATCCTTAGGGTCATGTACTGTATAAAAACTCTGGGCAGGCCATTATTTTGGCCATTATTTTGGCTACCATGCTATGGACCCAGGTAGACAATGCCCTCATCCACATGAAAATGATGTCTCAGTCACCAGATCTCAACCCAATTGGACAGTTATGGGAGATTCTGGAGCAGTGCCTGAGACGGCATGTTCAACTACCATCAAACAAAACACCAAATTATGGAATTTCTTGTGGAAGACTGGTGTCGTATCCCTCCAATAGAGTTCCAGACACTTGTAGAATCTATGTCAAGGTGCATTGAAGCTGTTCTGGCTCGTGGTGGCTCAGCGCCCTATAAAGACACTTTATGTTAGTGTTTCCTTTAATTTGGCAGTTACCTTCACTTTCTATTTCTCCTAGCCCACAGTGAGGACATCCTCACTGGCCAACCATGTTTTTTGATGCCGTCCAGTTTCAATTGCCAGGCTATGATCCCTAATTCTGCATTTGGTCAAGGTTTTTATTTTTTGGGGATCTTTTAAATGGGTTACGTATTCAGCTGAAGTGAAGTCTCTTTCCAATGTTTGGCAGCATTCCATCATTCTCTGACCTTCAACTTCACGCCGCCAGTAGTTAATGTATGCGTTCATATTGTTCACCTCCAGCTGTACATTTTGTCCTTGGGGTCAGATCACTTGTGTTAATTTTAATCTTGTGTTTTGGGGCTAGTTTTGTTAAGGGGTCACTCTCTGGGCAGTCGCTTGTCCATAAATACTCTGTGCTTGTATGACCATTCGTCAGATTGGGCTAGGTGCACCCATCATTCCCGTGCCCTTTTTTCAGTGGGCAGTAAAAGAGGAAGTCTTCCTAGTTCTGCTCTGCATGCGTGGTTGGTTGAATTTCTGTTTACATGTAGGATGGTTTTGGCCCATGATGTGTAATTTGCAGTTTTTCTGTGGGTGTTTTGCCCCATGATGTGTATTTTGACTGTAATATGCGCCCCGTATTTCACTGCCATAAAGGAGGATTGGTGCCTCCCGGGTGGCGCAGTGGTCTAAGGCACTGCATCGCAGTGCTAGCTGTGCCACCAGAGATTCTGGGTTCGAGTCCAGGCTCTGTTGCGACCGGGAGGCCCACGGGCGTCACATGAAAAAATGGATTAAAAAAATATATATATTATTTATTTTAAAAAATAAAGGAGGATTGGTTGGATGATGGAGTAAAACATTTGTAGCTATATTTTGATAGGGGGTTACGTTTGTGTATTGTTTTTTTTATTGAGTAGTGTGCTCGTGCGGTGGAGTAGATCTTCGTGGGCTATACTCAGCCTTGTCTCAGGGTAGTAAGTTGGTGGTCTGTTGATATCCCTCTAGTGGTGTGGGGACTGTGCTTTGGAAGAGCGGGTGGGGTTATATCCTGCCTGGTTGGCCCTGTCTGGGGGCATCGTCAGACTGTCTCAATCTCCAGTATCTATGCTGCAATTGTCTATGTACCGGGGGGTTATATCTGGTGTAATTCTTCTGTCTCTTGTCCTGTGTGAATTTAAGCATGCTCCCTCTATTTCTCTCTCCCTCTCTCCCTCCCCTCCCGGAGGACCTGATCCCTAGGATCATGCCTCAGAACTACCTGGCCTGATAACTCCGGGCTGTCCCCAGTTCACCTAGTCATGCTGCTGCTCCAGTTTCAACTGTTCTGCCTGCGGCTATGGAACCCTAACCTGCTACACATGTGCATCAATAAGCACGAAAACAACACCGTCCACTTAATGTTGTAATATAAATGAATGGCTCAAATTACCTACAGTGCTTTAAAAATGTATTACAATTTAACAATATTTGAATAATAGATATACAAATATGTAATAGAAATGCACACATCTAGGCTAAATTAAATGAAGCCTATAAACATATAATAAGAATAGCCTACACTTGAATTTAAAAAAACTCTCCCTTTCTCTCTCTGTGTGTGCTATGTGCAACTCTCCACACAGGATAACATCAGCATGAATGGAGCTGAGGAAATGGTGATTCACAGAAAATGTGGGATACACAAGGTCTGGGGAATGAAGAATAACTAAGTAAGTAAGCCTTGTCCGAGCCAGAACGGCGCATATTTTATTTAAAAAATGATAACAGTGTGTAAGATAATATCTCTAGGGGTTTGAGCACACACACACACACACAAAGCCTTTGCATAAACTGTGTGTGTATTTGTTTGTTAGTGCATGTGTCTGCTTGTCCACATGTATTTGTTAGGATGATTCTGCTCTGGGATGGTGGCTGGAACTTCTTTTTGCTTTAATCTTCTGTGGATTTAATATTCCAGTTGTCTAAAGATGAAAGCCTTTTGATTACAGGAGCTCAGCCCACACTGGTCTCGTGTGTGTGTGTGTGTGTGTGTGTGTGTGTGTGTGTGTGTGTGTGTGTGGTGTGTGTGGTGTGTGTGTGTGTGTGTGTGTGTGTGTGTGTGTGTGTGTGTGTGTGTGTGTGTGTGTGTGTGTGTCTGTGTGTCTGTGTGTCTGTGTCTGTGTGTGTCTGTATCAGACAGGTAACAGCACAGTGTCAGAGTAGGGAAGAAGAAGAAGGAAGATTAATATATTCCATAATACATGAACAGTCTACATGCAAAGACGAAAAAGCCATGGGTGTCACTGTCAGCTGCACCTACGGTATGTGTTTGTTTACAGTCCGTGTTTACAAAAGACAGGCAAGCCTTTTCCTGTGGCCTCAGAGAAGTACTGTGTCTGATAGCCGACCAGAAAGAGAGAGGGGGAGGGGAGGGAGGAGAGCTCCTGGTAGCTTCTTGTAGGCAGTGTGTAGTGTGGGGTTGGTGCTGGCTGAAGGGTGGAGACTGAGCAGCAGTGGGGAGGGCGTATGTCAGCTGGATCAGCAAGAGAGAGCAGCCAGAGCAGAGCAGAAGAGAGGGAGCCACAGCACAGCACAGTGAGGGAGTGTGTGTGTATGAGAGAGGGAGCCACAGCACAGCACAGTGAGAGAGTGTGTGTGTATGAGCGCGCCTGCCTGCCTTCCTGCTAGCCTGCCTGACTGTGTGTGTGTGTGTGAGAGGGAGAGTCAGTAAGCGTGTGGATACTACTCCACCAGACTGCATGTCTCTGGCGTCACTAGGGGAGCAGCACACACATTACAGAGGTAAGACACACATTTCCACCATTTTCTAACCATTTCTTGTTGTCTTTCCCTTTGTTTGGTTGTAAAGACAATGGCTTATTAGGGAGGGTGTGCTTTAGAGGAGACGTTGGACTGTTTGTGTGCGTGTGTTGATTTACAGTCAGTGGTTGTGTCAGTGCTGTAGGGGAGAGAAAGATGCCTGTGTTCTGTTCCCTGGTCTCTACATCATGGAATCCCCTCCTCTTCCTCCTTCTAGATTAGGGAGGCTGAAGCCTCTATATCTCTTTCTCTCTCTCTGGGGTGTGTTTTTAATTTGCTCTCTTTGGATTTCTGATCTCTGTGTGTATGTGAGAGAGTGAGGGAGTGAGGGAGTGAGGGAGTGAGGGAATGAGGGAATGAGAGAATGGAATTCTTTCCTCTTTTCATATTCCTCCTTTTCCTGTCACATTGAACAGGTCTGTTGTATGCGGGAGAGAAATTAGGAGCATCTGGTTAGGGGAAAATTAGCATGAGTGGGGGGGTGAGAGATGGGGAGAGAGGAGGTTGGGGGGAAGGGAGAGGACTGGACGAGAGATGCTGCGAGAGAGAGAAAGAGAGAGGGTGGGGGGGGGATGGCGGCAGCTGAGAATGGGAGAGGAATCCCTCAACCCTCTGGGTTCTCTGGTCATTCCTATTCAGAAGGCAGTGGCCGTTCAGTACTATTGGGAAATATCAGCACACACTGATGAGCTACAGATGCAGATACAAACAGACATTCACGCACATTCAGATGTATAGATGCACGCGCCCACACACACACACACACAAAAAACACACACACACAGTGCACGTTCACTCTCTCACAGCCCCAGTTAGCCATGTTAAGTGTGCTTGCATTCTAAGGCTCTCACTTAATACATCTGTATCTCTGTATTTGCTAGCCCTGTGTGGTGAGCATTAGCATTTTCCTCCTGTTATTTTGCCAGCCATCAGCCCTGCTTACGTTACAGTGAAATGGCCTCACCGCCACCGCTAAGATAGGTGAGTGTTTTCAGTCCTCTTACCACTCCGTTCCCGGGGTGCTCAGCTCTTGTTGTGAACCAGGACAGAACCGACATGTTGGAGAAGGGACGTGTGCGTGTGTGTGCGTGTGCGTGTGCATGTGTGTGTGGGGAGAGGGGGAGAGGGAGCGCCGAGCTGGCGCCGAGTTTTGCAGTGTTGGACCGGCTGCAAGGCCACATATTGTTTGATACACATTCATGTTGAGACTGAAACAATGGCACAGTAAATGTCAACAGACTCCATAGCTACCCACTATGAGAAAAGGACAATGGACTGAGTGTGTGTAAGTGTGTATACGCAGAGTGCAAAGTATACAGTGAAGTTCGGGTATTTTTCAGGCGGCCCTAATAGTAAAGACCTGTCATTTAACCTTAATAAAAGTGTGTTACCTTTTCATTTGGCATGAATACAACCAGTCGTGATGTTTTAATCTTATTGTCAAACAAATCACTTCAAAAAGTAGGCTACCTGATAAATGGAAAGAGACATCGGTTACAAAACACCAGAAAGTGGAATGACATTCGATGATTGTCATTGGGTCTAGACTCTTGTAGCCTGAAGTAATTGATGTGTCTTGCTGACAAAAGGACGTTGTTGTAGAAAGAGAAGTTGAGACACTGGGCTTTCCCAGAATGATAAGTGCAGCCCAATGACTGTGCAGCCACATGGGGAAAAAATGGTTTAAACCATGACACAGAGGTGGGAGTGTTCATTTTATTTGGAATAAGCTTTTATAAACAACAAATTACCATTATTTAGAGACCCCCCCAAAGTTGGACTTTGTTGCATTTAGTGGTTCTCATGTCTCATTCAGGGGGTCCGAGACCCACCTGGGCCCCCCGTAATTCACACTCTGTGTGCATGATAGAGAGATAGAGTGAAAAAATACAAATGTAGGGAGACAAAAGGCCTTGACTTCGACAAAAGACTAATCATTTCCCAGTTTGTTACTTTTTCTCTCTTTTCATTAAATACTCATTGTTGCCTTCCATTCCCAGTGGCTCCGTCTAAAAGACTACTGAGTCAGTGGCCTAGGTCTGGTTACAGTAACAAGTGGAGATGGTACAGTATAGAGGCCAAGACTGAGTGTCACACTTTATATTACTGCACTCTTAATGTTTTGTCTTTGTCCCATAGGGTTCTTGTGCAGCAGATTAATTGTCTAGTCTACTAAGTATTGCTCACCTAGATTAAAACTCTGGTGCAAAACACTCTTCAGGAGGAGTGTAAATGATTAACGACTCATGATTAACGACTCACGGTGTAATCATAACAACATACAGGAACTCAAGTCCTTCTGCTCACCCGACCTAGAATTCCTTACAGTCAAATGCCGGCCATATTACCTCCGAAGAGAATTATCGTCAGTTATCGTCACAGCTGTGTACATTCCCCCTCAAGCAGACACCACGCCGGCCCTCAAGGAACATCACTGTACTCTATGTAAACTGGAAACCATATATCCTGAGGCTGCATATATTGTAGCTAGGGATTTTAACAAAGCAAATTTGAGAACAAGGCTACCTAAATTATCAGCATATTGATTGTAGTACTCGCGGGGGTAATACACTCGATCACTGCTACTCTAACTTCCGCGATGCATACCAAGCCCTCCCCCGCCCTCCCTTCGGCAAATCCGACCATGATGCCATCTTGCTCCTCCCGTCTTATAGGCAGAAACTCTAACAGGATGTAACAGTGACTAGAACCATTCAACGTTGGTCTGACCAATCGGAATGCACGCTTCAAGATTGTTTTGATCAGCCGGACTGGGATATGTTCTGGTCAGCCTCAGAGAACAACATTATTCTATACGCTGACTCGGTGAGTGAGTTTATTAGGAAGTGCATTGGAAATGTTGTACCCACTGTGACTATTAAAAATTACCATAACCAGAAACCGTGGATGGATGGTGGCATTCGCTCAAAACTGAAAGCGCGAACCACCGCATTTAACCAAAGAGGTCTGGGAATATAGCTGAATATAAACCGTATAGTTATTCCCTCCGCAAGGCAATCAGACCAGTGAAATGCCGGTACAGGGACAAAGTGAAATCGCAATTCAACGGCCCAGACACAAGACGTATGTGGCAGGGTCAACAGGAAATCAAAGACTACAAAAAGAAATCCATCCTTGTCACGGACACCGACTTCACGCTTCCAGACAAACTAAACACCATCTTTGCCCGCTTTGAGGATAATACAGTGCCACCGCCGCGGCCCGCTAACAAGGACTGCTAACAAGGACTCCCCCTTCTCCGTGGCTGACGTGAGTAAAACATTTAAACGTGTTAACCCTGCTGGCCCAGACGGCATCCCTAGCCGCGTCCTCAGAGCATGCACAGACCAGCTGGCTGGTGTGTTTACGGACATATCAATCACTACCTATCCCAGTCTGCTGTCCCCACATGCTTCAAGATGGCCACCATTGAACCTGTACCATAGAAGGCAAAGGTAACTTAACTAAATGACTACCGCCCCGTAGCACTCACTTCTGTCATTATGAAGTGCTTTGAGAGACTAGTCAAGGATCATATCACCTCAACCTTACCGGCCACCCTAGACCCACTTCAGTTTGCATACCTCCCCAACAGGTCCACAGATGATGCAATTGCCATTGCACTGCACACTGCCCTATCCCATCTGGACAAGAGGAATACCTACAGAATGCTGTTCATTGACTACAGCTCAGCATTCAACACCATAGTGTTGGACTTTCTGTAGGAAGGTAGGAAGGTGAAGTGAAGGTAGGAAACAACATCTCCACTTCGCTGACCCTCAATACTGGGGCCCCACAAGGGTGCGTGCTCAGCCCCCTCCTGTACTCCCTGTTCACCCACGACTGCGTGGCCATGCACGCCTCCGACTCAATCATCAAGTTTGCAGATGACACAAAAGTAGGTGGCTTGATTACCAACAACAACGAGACAGTCTACAGGGAGGAGGTGAGTGCACTCGGAGTGTGGTGTCAGGAAAACAACCTCTCACTCAACGTCAACAAAACAAAGGAGATGATTGTGGACTTCAGGAAACAGCAGAGGGAGTACCCCCTATCCACATTGAAGGGACAGCAGTGGAGAAGGTGGAAAGTTTTAAGTTCCTACACATCACAGACAAACTGAAATGATCCACCCACACAGACAGTGTGGTGAAGAAGGCGCAACAGTGCCTCTTCAACCTCAGGAGGCTGAAGAAATGTGGCTTGTCACCCAAAACCCTGCCAAACTTTTACAGATGCACAATTGAGAACATTCTGTCGGGCTGTATCACAGCCTGGTACGGCAACTGCACCGCCCTCAACCGCAAGGCTCTCCAGAGGGTGGTTGGGTCTGCACAAGGCATCACCGGGGGCAAATTACCTGCCCTCCATGACACCTACAGAACCCGAAGTCACAGGAAGGCCAAAAAGATCATCAAGGACAACAACCACCCGAGCCACTGCCTGTTCACACAGCTACCATCCAGAAGGTGAGGTCAGTAAAGGTGCATCAAAGCTGGGACCGAGAGACTGAAAAACAGATTCTAACTCAAGGCCATCAGACTGCTAAATAGCAATCACTAACTCAGAGAGGCTGCTGCCTACACTGAGACCCAATCACTGGCCACTTTAATAAATTGTTCACTAGTCACTTTAAATAATGCCACTTTAATAATGTTTACATATCTTACACTACTCATATATGTATATACTGAATTTTATACCATCTATTGCACCTTGGTTATGCCGCTCAGCCATCGCTCAGCCATATATTTATATGTACATATTCTCATTCACTCCTTTAGATTTGTGTGTATTAGGTAGTTGTTGGGGAATTGTTAGATATTACTGCACTGTCGGAACTAGAAGCACAAGCATTTCGCTACACTCACATTAACATCTGCTAGCCATGTGTATGTGTCCAATAAAATTTGATTTGATTTGAAATGTTTCCAAAAGGCTGGATTGTGTGGATGATTGTATAATATGTTTTACATTAAAAACTGGGTGATTCGAACTCTGAATGCTGATTGGCTGACAGCCATGGTATATTAGACTTTATACCACGGGTATGACAAAACGTGTATTTTTACTGCTCTAATTATGTTGGTAACCAGTTTATAATAGCAATAAGGCACCTCGGGGGTTTGTGGTATATGGCCAATATACCACGGCTAAGGGACTCCACGTTGCGTCGTGCATAAGAACAGCCCTTAGCCATGGTATATTGGCCATATACCACACCCCCTCGTGCGTTATTGCTTCATTTTGTAATGTATTTCCAACTGCAGCCTTCTTGGCCAGGTCTCCCTTGCAAAAGAGACCCTGTGTCTCAATGAGCTTTTCCTGATTAAATTAAGGTAAACAATAATAATAATAACTGTAGAAAAGCACACTGTACCAATGGGTTAGTGTTGGAGGTCTGCAGTCAATCAGACTTCCTGTCCAGGAAGTTAGATACTAATTATTAGTAAAGGATTTTTGCAGCTCCCTAATCTAAAGTGAGCGCTATTTATGCTTTATAAATACTTCATAAATGTTTTGAGTGACCAGTGTAATTTCTCACAAAAAGATGACCATTCCAACAGTACCTGGTAAAAGAATAATCACACAATACAGTATATTTAAGGAAATAAACATACATACAAAAATGTACAAAAGTAGGAGTAGTGATAAATAAATGGTGAGCAAACTGTTACCGGGAATGTATACGGACAGCCCTTTTATAACCATTAAAGGACACATTTGACCTCATACTTACCATTGGACAAGTGAAATTGTACAGTATATTGCACTTTTATAGTTGTATCTTGGTCAAAGACTATGTTTGAAAAGGAAGGCCATGCCAAAACACTTCAATGTTTTATTCTATTGAACATGCCATAACAATGAAGCCATTTCAGTTATATAGAGAGTGCCTTGGTCCTGCTGTTTTTTTTTATGACACTTACCAAAGAGCACCTTCTATCTACAAAGATCTATATTGTATCCTAGCAGCGCTTCCCTTCCTTCTTCTTTCTCCAAGTTATCAAACAGCCAAGCCAATGGTATGTATGTGCCTTGCAGTCTTCTTGTCAGGCCTCGTAGTTTTAACAAGCTTTAGTACTAGTTTTATGATTCCCTCTGTGTAGTGCCTCCATATCTATCTAGACAGCATGGTTAGTTTATGTACTGAGACATTAAGAGCATACTCCAGTCCTGCACACTCTAAACAAGCCTGAATGTTTGTAAAATTGCCTGTGTCCCAAATGGAACCCAATTCCCTATTTAGTGCACTACTTTTGACCCGGGCCTATAAGTAGTGTGCTGTATAGGGAATAGGGTGCCATTTGGGACTCAGACATTATTGTTAACAGTCTAGCGGAGTGAGTCAGACAGTGTTATTGTTGGCTGGCTGATTGATGCCAGAGGAAACTATGTTTATTCCTCCTCAACCGGAGCAACATAACATAGCACTACATTCTCACTAGTGTACATATTTTGCCATGAGGCCGAGAGAAAATGTTGCAGTTTTACAGCTAATTTCCTGTACTTCTACACATTGTTGGTTTATGACCTGTTCATATGCTATCTGGGAGGGGGGGTGACTTCCAGGGGGCCAACCAACAGCCAAAATGCCTTTAGGCCCCCCAGCCTTGCGGGGGCTGCGGGGGTGTGTGGTACGCCAGTGGTTATGTGCATTCGATGGCAACATTGGCCATGACAGATTTAAACTACTGAAACAGAGGCTTGCAGGTCATTTTGATGGTAAGAAACTACACATCTGTCTAATGGAAACTAGCTATCAGCAACATGCAGGGCTGGATACATTTGGATAAAGGTATATGATCCTTATAGAGGAAAGGGGAAAACAACACCGTATTACCAGGCTGTATCATCAAACTTCCAAAAGAGAGCACTGATCCAACACATAGACTACGTCTAAAATGACCCTATTCCCTATATAGTGCACTACTTTCGACCAGAGCCATATGGGCCCTGGTCAAATGTAGTGCACTATGTAGGGAACAGGTGAAATTCTCACTCAAAACTCTGAGCCCTGATAATTGTGCAATGTGCATCATCCCCAACACTGCTCCCTGATAGAAGGCACATGGCCCCTGTAGAACCCTGTACCAGGGCTGCGTCCCAAATGGCACTCTAATCCCTACTTAGTGCACTACTTTTGACCAGGGCCCATAGCACCAGGGCCCATAGCACCAGCGCCCATAGCAGCCTATTCCCCATAGGACGCTGGTCAAAAAGTAGTGCACTATGTAGGGAACAGGGTAAGCATTAACATAAACTATTTTACCATTCATGTGAAGTCCATCAGTCAGTGCCATCCAGAGACAAAGGAACGCATCTACACACTACACCACACTAATGAATTTAAAAATACTTTAGTCAATCTATTAGTATAGAATCTATAATAAAGATTATAATCAAAATGTGCACCTACTCACAGCTATCTGCATCTCTACCCTCCTTGGTCACTCTCACGCTTTCTCTAGCACCTGATCTATAATTAGTCCTCTGTCTCTCTGTCCCTCCACCCTTACAATCCTATTCGCAAGGCAGGCCCCAGACCAGTTGATAATAATAACCTAAAATAACCACAGTATCTCCATGCCCTGGAGGCAGGGCCCTGCCTGCTGTCTCCTCGGATCCCAGGGAAGGCATCATTTCCTGGGTCACTGCCCTCTCCCCTCCACCTTAAACCTTGGAGCCCCGGGTTCTACCTCCTCCTCCCCTTCAGGCAGGCAGAGCAGAGTCAGGCTGGGCAGAGCAGTGCCTGCTGAGGCCAGGGGAGGGCACAGATGTCTGGGGTAATCTAATGGTGGTGGGGGGTGGTCGTCTGACTTTGATGGAGACACTATAGGACAGGATCTATTTATGCACTAATGTTCAGCTGGAGCGTCATAGAGACTAAAATGGCGTCTCAAATGGAACCCTATTCCCTATGTAGCGCAGTACTTTTGAACAGTGCCCATAGGGTTTTGGCCATGCACCACTATATAGGGAATAGGGTGTCATTGGAACACACCCATATCAGCATCATCACAACCCTGTCCCATGAGTGTACACGACCGGGGAGAAATCAGAAATGTGATGTCTGGGACTAATACTGGACAGCACAAGCACTACAGACTGTATACGGCACTCGTGGAGGTAGTAGAATTTATCATGTTGTTGTTATTATTGTTCTTGGTGAGCAAGACCACTCTGATTATTCCACATACTTCTCACTTATAGTAATTATTCTGAAGCAACCACGCTATTTATCTTGTTACTGTTTGTGCATGTCGTCATCGTGGTTGAGTCATGCTCCCAGGCAGAGTAGTAGGATCTGGACTGAGAAGGATGTACAAGGGGCATCATGACTAGTGATCCAGTTCCCTCCTCTGCTCCCGTGTGTCCCAGCCTCCTCTCTTCCCCTCCCATCCCTTCTAATGTCCCAGGCCTTCTGCTTCCTCCAACACAGACTGGTGTTTAGGGATGATTCAAAAAGCTCCCAGCACGTGTCAACCTGCTTCATCCCTCCTACAGCACTATCTTATCAATCATTCACTCATTTGCCTCTCTCTTCATCTCTTTCCGTTTCCTCTGTAGGATCTAGTCCTGGGGTGTTTAAACACCCTGTAAGTCAGAGACATAATCATAATCAGTGGAGGGCCTCGTCACACACACACACACACAGTTCCTCACCTCTGCCCCATGCTGCGAAGCCCAGGGTGTGAAATCAGGCAGGAGAGCTTCATTGAAACACAGATTTAAAGAGCGACTGCTTTTTAAAAAAGCAACTAATCCCTTTGAAAACGGCATATGTGGCATCGATATAATTCAGAAACAGTAATTCTAGTGTCAACATTTTTCTTAAAACTGCATTGTTGGTTAAGGGCTTGTAAGTAAGCGTTTCACTGTAAGGTCTACACCTGTTGTATTCGGCGCTTGTGACAAATAGTTTGATTTGATTATTGACTACAAAGTGTAAATAGGATAAATTTGGTCATAAAGTCAGTGTCGTCTAAAACGAAGTTTGGAACAGCTGTGCGTCTCGAAGGTTGGGCTTTGATTTGACGATGTCCATTTGCCCACTAACCTGGGGTGAACAGCTGCGGTGATTGCTCTCTATCCAATAGCGTAGTGAGACAGACCTGCCTTGCAGCTCCGACTTTGTTTATATAAGACAACACGTCGCACATTTTTTAACTTGAGAAACACTGCACCAAACACCTTTCTAGATGAAAAATTGCACAACAAACATATCCTCAGCAAAAACTTCCAAATTAATTACAGATTTTTTGGGCTTATTCTGGCTCATTCTGGAGATTTTGACTTCTGTGAAGTTAAATAGGCTTCCACATCTACAGTGTCTCATGGGAGACAAACATCATTAACCAAACGCAGAATTGGTTAGGAAACATACCTCCAAGACTGAAATGTCATTTTTCTAACAAGCAACAGAAAAACACACGTGCCAATCGGCATGTTCAGTAGCTCTTCAATAAGTAATTTTATTAGAAGAGACTGGGAGACATGAGAGGAAAGAAGAGAGTAATTGAGAGAGTAAAGACAAAATAGACAGTGATAGAAATGGATGGTGGATGACAGCATCTTCCAGCCCATTTGTTATGAGTGGAGTTTAACCACACTGGAAGGAAGTGACATGGACACATGTTGCAACATTCGGGGAAATACAGACCACATAAGCCTGGTTCTAACATGTGTCCTTTGTCCTGATCTTCTGATTGTGCCCACATTTTTAGACAGGTGTAAACGATTAAAAGACACATTGTGATCTGATTCTGATCAGATCTTTTCTGACCACATCCGGAAGGTATTCAGGCCCGCATTGTGTCTGGATATCTTACAAGTGGTCACAATGCAGACACAGTGGACGAATATGAGACACACTTTAATACCATGTGTAAACATTTTTGAAAATGTGGGCACAATCAGAATGTGGACAAGATCAGGGAAAAAGGATGCATGTTAATGGAAGGTACAAACAAGGTGTAGTTGCTTTAACATTGTGTGAGGAGATGATTTGCGGTGGTGGGATTCCCTTCCGCTGCAGATCTGTTCTTGTAGAGTAATTGGCCCATTTAACAGAGGCAGCAGAAAACCAACTCACAGATGCATGAAGAATAATGGATCCACTGGGGGGAGGGGGGGGCAGAGAGAGAGAGAGAGCGAGAGAGCGAGAGAGAGAGAGAGAGAGAGCCCTTCAGTACTGTATATGGTGCAAGAGAGCTGTGACATTCTGACGCACGGTGACCAGACAAGAGAGGCTACACAGGCCTCCTTATAATTTAACTGCAATACAGCAGGCCTCCGATGGAAGGAAGAAGCATGCAGTCAGTGTCTGTACTTTACTATCTCTGTACTTTCTCTATGCTGTGCTGTTCTGAATGGCTGTACTCTGCTCTCTCTCTCACTCTCTCTACAGAGTAGGGCTGAACCAGAGTTCTGACAGAACTGCAGGCCAGGAGGACACCAGGACAGTGTGCGGCGGAGTGAGCAGACAAGGTAAGACGGAGAACACAGAAAAGAGCGGGCTGTATAGCGGGCTGCACATTGAGAAATGGGCGATCCGGGGATATTAGAACGTTCCCGTGAAGAATGAATGTGTCTGTGAGTCTTGTAATGTTACAGTGCGAAACTGAGGGAGATCCCATCTTACACATACTGTACTGAACTAACACTTTGTACTGTGCTTATATTGATTGTGTTCTCAACTTTGAACGTTTTAGAAAGTTGTGCCAATGATACGTACTTGACAGCTGTTCACAAAGTGGTCAGCGAAGAGAGATAAGGACTGCGTCGCAAATGGCACCCTATTCCCTATATTGTGTACTACTTTTGACCAGAGCCCTTAAGGCAGTAGTGCTGCCCTATCGGGAGCATTATAGGGAATAGGGTGCCATTTGCCATATGGTGCCATTTGGGGCACACCCAAGGTGTAGGAGGGTTTAGTCAAAAATAGTGCACTATACACAATTTGGGACGCACTTAAGGTCTTTGTCCATTTAGAATGTCCCACGTTATCACTGTATAATAGAATGTCATCGTTATCAGCATGTTGACACCATGTGTAACATTTCAGAGTGGTATTTTGGGCAGCAGATAGGACAGGGTTCAAGAGTGTTAACAGTCTAGACACCGATAGCCAAGACTCCATCCATTCATCCTCCATCTAGTCCTATGAAAAGATTAGGTTCAGGGACATATGTATCAAGCTTCTCAGAGTAGGAATGCTGATTTAGGATCAGTTTGGCCTTTTAGATCACAATGAATACGATTACATGAACAGGGGGTTCCTGATCCTAGTTTAATATTTCTACTCTAAGATTCTTGATACATACGGCACAAGATCCTGAGTCCTCTGGTACAAATTATTACTTCAGAATCTGGCAGTTTTCTATTCAAACAATTCAATACTAAGTCAGCTATACAGCGCATTCGGAAAATATTCAGCCCTTTGACTTTTTCAAAACTTTGTTACGCTACAGCCTTTTTCTAAAATTGATTAAATCATTTTTTCCCTCATTAATCTACACACAATACCCCATAATGACAAAGCAAAAATAGGTTTTTAGAAAATGTTGCAGATTTATAATAAATACAAATCTGAAATACATCCCCTTTACATAAGTATTCAGACCCTCTACTCAGTACTTTGTTGAAGCACCTTTGGAAGCGATTACAGCCTCGAGTCTTCCTGGGTATGACGCTACAATCTTGGCACACCTGTACTTGGGGAGTTTCTCCTATTCTTCTCTGCAGATCCTCTCAAGCTCTGTCAGCTTCGCTGCACAGCTATTTTCAAATCTCTCCAGAGATGTTCGATTGGGTTCAAGTTGCTGGACCACTCAAGGACATTCAGAGACTCATCCCGAAGCCACTCCAACGTTGTCTTGGCTGTGTGCTTAGGGTCATTGTCCTGTTGGAAAGTAAACCTTTGCCCCAGTCCGATGTCCTGAGCGCTCAGCAACAGGTTTTCATCAAAGATCTCTCTTTGCGCCGTTCATCTTTCCCTCGATCCTGACTAGTCTCTCAATCCTTGCCACTGAAAAACATCCGCACAGCATAATGCTGCCACCACCATGCTTCACCGTAGGGATGGTGCCAGGTTTCACCATGGGAATGGTACCAGGTTTCCTCCAGACGTGACGCTTGGCATTCAGGCCAAATAGTTCAATCTTGGTTTCATCAGACCAGAGAATCTTGT
Source organism: Salvelinus sp. IW2-2015 (assembly GCF_002910315.2). Classification (NCBI taxonomy): domain Eukaryota; kingdom Metazoa; phylum Chordata; class Actinopteri; order Salmoniformes; family Salmonidae; genus Salvelinus; species Salvelinus sp. IW2-2015. The sequence goes on from NC_036849.1 coordinate 2,653,809, forward strand.
TTCTCATGGTCTCAGAGTCTTTAGGTGCCTTTTGGCAAACTCCAAGCAGGCTGTCATGTGCCTTTTACTGAGGAGTGGCTTCTGTCTGGCCACTTTAACATAAAGGACTGATTGGTGGAGTGATGCAGAGATGGTTGTCCTTCTGGAAGATTATCCTATCTCCACAGAGGAACTCTGGAGCTCTGTCAGAGTGACCATTAGGTTCTTGGTCACCTCCCTGACCAAGGCCCTTCTCCCACGATTGCTCAGTTTGGCTGGGCGGCCAGCTCTAGGAAGGGTCTTGGTGGTTCCAAACTTGATGGAATGATGGAGGCCACTGTGTTCTTGGGGACCTTCAATACTGAAGATTTTTTTTTGTACCCTTCCCCAGAGCTGTGCCTCAACACAATCCTGTCTCGGAGCTCTACGGATAATTCCTTTGACCTCATGGCTTGGTTTTTCCTCTGACATGCAATGTCAACTGTGGGACCTTATATAGACAGGTGTGTGTTTTTCCAAATCATGTCCAATCAATTGAATTTACCACAGGTGGACTCCAATCAAGTTGTAGAAACATCTCAAGTATGATCAATGCACCTGAGCTCAATTTCGATTATCATAGCAGAGGGTCTGAATACTTATGTAAATAAGGTATTTCTGTTTTTATATTTCATGAATCTGCCCAAATTTCTAAAAACGTGTTTTCACTTTGTCAATATGGGTTATTGTGTGTAGATTGAGGAAGATTTTTTTTAATTTAATACATTTTTGAATAAGGCTGTAACGTAACAAAATGTGTAAAAAGTCAAGGGGTCTGAATACTTTCCGAATGCACGGTACACTAAACTATAGTGTAGTGTTCAGCCATTCCTAATTGAATTGTTTCCATAAGACCTACATTCCCTGATACACTGCAGAAACCTTCAACAAGTGACTCGGGTATCTATCAACTGGCGGATGATATCATGGCCTGTTTTGACATGTCCCATGAGCATTATGATATTGTGGTCGCATTATAGCATTATTCGAGAGTTGTTCAGAGTTTTGTCAATGAAGCCCTTGTCATGTAGTTTCTGCCCTATTTCAATGAGTGGGGTAACTTAAATTACATTCTCATGTTCATTTGGAAGACTAAGGCCGCGATTCAATCCAAGGCGAGTTGTAGGGAACCGCATTGGTCTGTCTTAAATGCACCTTTTAAAGGCATTATTCCCGATGTTCACGAAGATCACATTCATAGTAAACGTTACAAATGTTGGCTGAGGCGTAAATTACCTTTAAAAGTCAAGAGCGAAGCGCTTCTCTAAAACAAACCTTGGAGTGCTTTATTTAATCTGTATTGCTGAAGCGTTACGCGATAGTAGCATTTGTCGGCTCAATTGGTAATTTCCAATTGAGCCGACAAATGCAGAGTTTACCATGACTGCAGTCCCCACTAACATTTGCCATTCAATTTCCATCATGCTGTAACTCAGAACTTTTACAATACGTGTTGAATAGAGCCCTTAATCAGTAACCTGCTGTTGGTCCAACATATGATGTGGCCCCTGGGGACCTCACCCTCACAGTGCTGGTCTTCCTGACACCCATCAGGGGCCAACATGGAGAAGGGCAGGCATATGGCCTCCACAGAGGGGACCCAGATGAGAACAGATTATTATTATATAGTGTTCCAGCCAGGTTTACAGATTATAACACCCTGCTCACAAATATGAATACATACAAAGGACCTTACTCTGTGTTACCTCTCTGAAATAATTAGCATTGTAGTATTCACTAATTGTAGCATTTTAGTATAGTGTAATCCCAGTGGGTATTAGAAAAAACGTTGCAGCCCCGCCCGTCTGTGGGGAAAACAACCTGTGGATACCTACAGTAGGTCACAGTAAAAGCTTAACCTTTTTCAAATGCAATTTTCGTCTTGTCTGCTTGTTTTCGTCAATTACAAAACTACATTTAAGAAAAGTACAACATGTCCAAAGATTACTTTTCAACATTGCATGCTCCCGAGCATTCTCACTATTTAATATTGTAGGGCTGCCCTCATGCCCCTTTTCATGAAAGTGCTAGCAGCCATGTGAGCGAGTGCTAGCTAGCTACTGTACCAACCGGAACATTAAGCTAGCCAAGACCAGCACAATAAGCTAGCCAAGACCAGCACATTAAGCTTGCCAAGACCAGCAACACAAACAACGGACTGTACTAAACAAGTTAAATGTCTTACCTGTTATTAAATGTTTTTCACACACGTAGCTACTTGGACACCGGTTCCCCACATTTCCCACGCCGAGTAGCCTGAAGCCACTGGCCTCTTCTTCCAGGCTCTATTTCCTTATGTGGGAGCATTGCGAACCGTAGGTCGGGATTTTGGACCTGGTTACATGTACATTGAACAACACAGAAGCTTTCCGGCATGTTTGTTGAAGAAGTTGGCTCTTTTACAATGGGGGTCAATGGGAAAGAATGTGTGTTTCCCCCAATTTATGGGCGTGGTCAAGGGGAATTCCTTCTTATGACGTGAACACGAGTCGGAGTATTAAATAATATCCAATTCTAGTATTCAATTAATATATTCAGTGTTCTAGTTTCATTATTCTACTATTCACTATTCAATACTGCATTAAAATCAAATCAAATTCTATTTGTCACATGCACCAAATACAACAAGTGTAGACTTTTACCGTGAAATGCTTACTTACAAGCCCTTAACGAACAATGCTGATTGCAAGAAAAAAGTAACACAATAAAATAACAATAACGAGGCTATGTACAGGGGGTACCGGTATCGTGTCAATGTGCAGGGGTACAGGTTAGTCGAAGTAATTGAGGTAATATGTACATGTAGGTATGGGTAAAGTGACTATGCATAGATAATAAACAGTGAGTAGGAGCAGCGTAAAAAGGGGGTCAAGTCTAATGGCTTGGGAGTAGAAGCTGTTAAGGAGCCTTTTAAACCTACACTTAGAGCTCCAGTACCGCTTGCCATGCGGTAGCAGAGAGAACAGTCTATGACTTGGGTGGCTGGAGTCTTTGACAATTTTTTGGCACCACCTGGTATAGAGTTCCTGGATGGCAGGAATCTTGGCCCCAGTGATGTACTGGGCCATATGCCCTACCCTCTGTAGCGCCTTGTGGTCGGATGGCGAGCAGTTGTTGCAGCTGTCTAACTTTTTGAGGATTTGGGGACCCATGCCAAATATTTTCAGTCTCCTGGGGGCGGAATAGGTGTTGTCGTCCCCTCTTCACAACGGGCCTGGTGTGTTTGGACCATGATAGTTTGTTAGTGATGTGGACGCCAAGAAAGCTCACGACCCGCTCCACTACAGATGTGAATGGGGGCGTGCTCAGCCCCCCTTTTCCTGTAGTCCACGATCAGCTCTTTTGTCTTGCTCACATTGAGGGAGAGGTTGTTGTCCTGGCACCACACTGCCAGGTCTCTGACCTCCTCCCTGTAAGCTGTCTCATCGTTGTCGGTGATCAGGCCTACCAACGTCTTGTCATCAGAAAATGTAATGATAGTCACGCAGTCAATCAATCAATCAAATGTATTTGTAAAGCCCTTCTTACATCAGCTGATGTCACAAAGTGCTGCACAGAAACCCAGCCTAAAACCCCAAACAGCTAGCAATGCAGGTGAAGAAGCACGGTGGCTAGGAAAAACTCCATCCCCAGTCGTGGGTGAACAGGGAGTACCGGAGGAGACTAAGCGCTCACCCCTGATGGACACCCGTGTTGAGGATCAGCATGGCAGATGTTATGTTACCCACCCTTACCACCTGGGTATAAATTAATATATTCAGTATTCAATCAATCAATATCTTTATTGTCCTAATTGGGAAATGCGTAGTGCAGTCAGGGTTACAACAATAAAAACAACAGTAATTAAAAACAGTGACAACCATCCAAATAATATACACATAAGATAAATAGTGAGATTGGATACAGTTCTTAAAATCATAAAATAGGAGCAGTTTAAAGGAGGCAATCAGCAGTTGCAGTTGTACATCCATTTTGGACTTATAAATGAATGATATGGACCCATTGATTCTTGAAGAATATAACTTATAAATGCCTCATGATCTTAGACCAACTGTCGTACCCCATCGGCACCCATACGTTTGTTTTACTCCAATGTTTGTAAACAAAGCAAACGCAAACAAATACTGTATCACCTCAAAACATGATGTCATGGATGGTCACTCCTTAAATCCATAGATCTGTCTATGAATTTGACACTAGTTACATTTCTACAGCCCCATCCCTCAGCTTTCTACAGAGACAGTAGCGGGGTGAACGCTTTGTCATTGTTTCAACTGCTGATTGCCGCTTTAAGTATTCTAGTATTCCGTATTCAATATTCCATTGTACTATGCAATTCATATATTTGCTTGTTCTAGTATTGTAGTATTTACTATTGTCATGGAAATTCTCACACAGGGACACACAAAGTCAATTTTAAATGAATCCTCCTTTATTTGTCAACGCGCTGGAGAGGTTCCATCCAACTCAATGCACCATAGTACACATGTCAATCAGAAGCTCTGCTGGGGCAGTCCCAGCAGTTGTCTTATATACGGCTATACACAGACAAGTTATATTTGCATAAGTAATTCATCATTACCGTTTTGTTTCATTGATGTAACCGACCAACACTGGTTCATAACATGTGACAGACCAATACCTCACGAGGCTTCTTCTCTCTAAGCTGAGACCTTGAAACTGATATATCTTTTTCGTTTCTCAAAACAAGGTCTGGACGTACTGCCAAATTGCAGCTACTGATAGTGAAGATGTGTTCAGTTAGCCACTTGCATGAACACAGAAATTGGTTTATAGAACAGCACATGAATAGAACACAGAAATTGGTTTATAGAACAGCACATGAATAGAACACAGAAATTAGTTATAAGAAAAACACAAACATTCAAATTTCCATCACACTATTCACGGGGCACAGTTTCATGGTAGAACGGCCCACCCAACCAATCAATGTGACCCCTGCTGCAGTGGTTGTTGCCCCGCCCTCCTTCTGTTGGCACCATTGAGATGTACTGTATCATAGCTTGGCACGCTCTAGTCTACTCTATGAATTCACTGTCAGTTTGCAGTAAAGCTATAACCACTTTTGGAGCTAACTAGTGCTCTCAAATCGTATCCTGATGTCGATAGCAGATGGGAGTTGTATTCGTAACATTGTTAACTTAGCTAGCTAACATACCCTTTGAGAAAATAAGTTCTATTAACAGTCTAACGTAAACTCACTCACTTTTGTACATCGCCTTGGTCCGTACAATTGACCTTATTTTAGCGCCCCAAAAAACGGAATACTTCCAGATCAACTGTAATGTCAATACCATTGTAAAGCACAATTTCTCCCCTTTCCAACAGAATTCATGCCGAGACCTCCACGCTGCCTGTTTCGGCATGATTGAAGAAGGCAATGAGCTCCTTCTGGTCTTTTTAAAAATAGCGGGTGGGGAAGCGAAACTAATGCGTGGTAGTGAGAAGGAGAGGAGATGTGTGGGAAAATGCCTTTTTTTCACTCGATCTGTCCAACTTATCACCTTATCGCCTCTAAAATGTAAATAAAACACTATAAAGAGTTTATATAATGTGTCATTACATACCTATTTGAAGGGTTGTGTCGAATTTGAATCGGGTTTTTAGGGCGGTGCTAAAGTGATCTTCAGAAGTAAACAGCGGCTTTGAGAGTGACGATCGCTTACAGTGATGACGCAAAAAATGAATAGGTATCCCCCCGTTACCCCCGTCACTGTCCATTTTTTTACATCGTTTTTAAACGATGAGAGAAGTGCTACACTTGGTGGAGAGAGATTGTAAGACAGAAATAGTTGCTTTATGCGTGCTGTACGTTACGACATGACACGTCAAGATGTAACGGAGGGTCCGTTTTTTCAACTTTTCTCCAATACTATAGAGCCATTACCATGTCGATCAACACTTGAATAGAAACGTAGTTCACAACCCAGATTTTGTAGTCAACACAGTCGCTACAGTCCCATTAGTTTTCTTTGCAGCCTTGTTTGAAAGTCGCGGTTGCGCACATTTGTACGGAATGGGGTGAGTTTACATTAGATAGCTAGCGTTAAAAAAAAACGTTTGTTGGTCAATGAGACTGATAGAGGTAGTTAGCTAACCAGCTGAGTTAGCTAACAATGTAAAAAAAAAAAAGTATAATTTTGGATTTGAAAAATACTCCAACAGGCTCTGCATTTCAGGAACCACAGTAGTAAGTACTTCTGGTGTTCAATTATTAAGCCATTTCTTTTTGCTGTAGCCTCACTGACTTCATGCGGTTTAAAAGTTAGCTTGTCAGAGGTGCCAGACTCAACAGTAGTTGATATGCATTGGAGCGCTGCGATTGGTTGCCCAAAATTCTTGGGCGGGGCTTAGCGAATGGTCAATTCTGACATCTTTATGCACCTTTGCCATTGACCCTTCGCTCAGCCCCACCCATAATTCTGAGAAACCAATCACAGCGCTCCAATGGATAGCAACTGTTGTCGAGTCCGACACCTCGGACAAGCCCTGTTTCAAACACATGAAAGCCAGTGAGGGCATCTAACTTCCTGCAATTTTACACATTTTGCCATGGAGCAAATAGAAACATTTGCAGTTGTATAGCTTATCTCATGCTATTCTACACATTTTGCCATGAGGCTAAGAGAAAATTTTGCTGTTTTAAAGCTAATTTCCTGCAATTCTACACATTTTGTCATGGGGCAGAGAGGATAATGTACATTTTTATAGCTAATCTCTTGCTATTCTACAGTACACATTTTGTCATGAGGCTGAGAGAAAATGTAGCATTTTTAAAGCAAATTAAAGCTAAAATATAGGTTTCTTGACTGTGATAAGGCATTGGATTATGAGCTGTCTTGTAAGCTAAATGAACAAATGCAATAGGCAGTGCCGTGGAGCATTTAGCCACAGAAGCACAGTGACATATGCCTCAATACAGTCATATTCATGGATTATTGGGGTTGTGGCTTTCAGTTAGTTATTTTTGGCAACCCATCCCATGAGAATGAATGTCATTCCAGTTCATCTGTTCTGTGTTATTTCATCACATCTCACTAACCCAGTGCACTGAAATCTATCTGATGATATTTCCATGTTTAGGTAAAAATATAAATAATGCCCCGTTTGGAACACTGACAAGTAAAGAGCATAGAAAACATTTAATAGTAAAAAAAAAAGTGTTTTTGCTCAATCTGATTGGGTGGACCTGGCTACTCAGTGGGCCTGGACCCACCCATGCCTATGCCCTTGCAACATACCCATGAGTTTCATGATTAGCAAGCGGTAGTATGTGTTTAATTTCATTGTGTATTAGAAAAACAGTTTGAGATCATTGTGAGGGAATGAATGTTAGAGCCCCTGCTAAAACTATAGACTACCTCACATCCAGTACATACAGTATTTCCCTTGATGTGGCAGTAATTGTGAATAAACACCACGCAGCCGTCATACCGCTCAGGAAGGAGACACGTTCTGTCTCCTAGAGATGAATGCATTTTGGTGTGAAAAGTGCAAATCAATCCCAGGAGAACAGCAAATGACCTTGTGAAGATGCTGGAGGAAACAGGTACAAAACTATCTATATCCTCTGTAAAACAAGTCCTATATCGACATAACCTGAAAGGCCGCTCAGCAAAGAAGAAGCCACTGCTCCAAAACCGCCATAAAAAAGACAGACTACGGTTTGCAACTGCACATGGGGACAAAGATCGTACTTTTTGGAGAAATGTCCGTCTGATGAAACAAAAATAGAACTGTTTGGCCGTAATGACCATCGTTATGTTTGGACGAAAAAGGGGGAGGCTTGCAAGCTGAAGAACACCATCCCAACCGTGAAGCACGGGGGTGGCAGCATCATGTTGTGGGGGTGCTTTTCTGCAGGAGGGACTGGTGCATTTCCCAAAATATATGGCATCATGCGAATGGAAAATTATGTGGATATATTGAAGGACCATCTCAAGACATCAGTCAGGAAGTTAAAGCTTGGTCGCAAATGGGTCTTCCAAATGGACAATGACCCCAAGCATACTTCCAAAGTTGTGGCAAATTGGCTTAAGGACAACAAAGTCAAGGTATTGGAGTGGCCATCACAAAGCCCTGACCTCAATCCTATAGAAAATGCGTGGGCAGAACTGAAAAAGCGTGTGCAAGCAAGGAGGCCTACAAACCTGACTCAGTTACACCATCTCTGTCAGGAGGAATGGGCCAAAATTCCCCCAACTTATTGTGGGAAGCTTGCGGAAGGCTATCTGAAACGTTTTACCCAAGTTAAAACAATTTAAAGCAATGCTACCAAATACCATTTGAGTGTATGTAAACTTCTGACCGACTGGGAATGTGATGAAGGAAATAAAAACTGAAATAAATCATTCTCTCTACTATTATTCTGACATTTCACATTCTTAAAATAAGTGGTAATCCTAACTGACCTTAAACAGGGAACTTTTATTAGGATTAAATGCCAGGAATTGTGAAAAACTGAGCTTAAATGTATTTGGCTAAGGTGTATGTAAACTTCCGACTTCAACTGTATATGTAGCTAAAAGAATTGAGGGATATCTGAATTATCTTAACCTGTCTCAAAAATGAATCCCTGCTCTGCAGTTTGTCTCCTCAGATTGAGGACAATGTACATTAAAGAGCAACTGCCCCTAAAAAACTACTTTTCAAACAGCCTATGTGGCCTCGGTATGAGTCAGAAACATTTACTCGACTGTCAAAATTGACTACAAAGTGTACATTTCATAATTTTGGTCATAAAGTCAGTCCTATTTAAAACTGAGTTTTGTGAGACTTGTGGTTATGACTGAAGGTTGGGGTTGTTTCAATCATACCCACCTACCCACTGCTGGCAGCACACAAGTAATCATCAATTCAGAATGCAGCTGTACAGGACCCGATCATAATGCCTATGGTAAATTTGGGTCAACTTTAGATATCCCTATGGGGCTAGTTATGGACCATCAGTAAATTACACAATGTACATGGGATCATATTTTTGAATTCCAATAGCTCCAAATGTCAAAACGAAGACAAATCAGGAAGTTCAGCCACCCTTTAAAAGGCACAGATAAACCTAAGGTTACTTGCTTAACCCCGGTTCTCTCATATGAGTGAGATGTATCATATGTGGGGGTTCGCTAGACCCGCCTACTCTCAGAAGTACTAATCAAAAGTGTCTGTTGGAGACAGACAGGTAGAGTGGTGAATGAGGTGAGACCCTCACTTCTATAAAAGAAAGTGGATGTTTCAGGGATACAGTATTTTCAACCTACCGTTACCCCTGAAAAGCAGACGTTTGGGCTCCGCTCAGGCGTCTTTTTACGCCTGCTATGTTAGCTTAATAAAATGAGTCACTCTTCTGCCATCTGGTTATGCAGTGAATGCAGTGAATGCAGTGATACATCTCACTCATAATATCAGAGAGCCAGGGTTACGCAAGTAATCGTTTTGATGTATCACATGTGGTGATATGGCCAACTCCCATATCACAAGAAACATGCTCTCTGAAGCCAGGGAAGTCCCAACATCAGCAACCCTCAGAGCTCTTGAAACTAAGGGAGTACACACCAAGAAGGTGCAGAAAGCCCATCGGGAAAAACCATAAAACAAAGTTAGGGTAAACCTAATCAATCTCAGTATAATGAGACATGTCCCAAAAACATTACCCAAGAGGTCAACTCCTCTGTAGGAGACGGCCCTTCCCTTGCCATTATTAATCAATATAATGGTCCCAAGGATCAGGCAGGATACAGTCAAAAAAGTCCTCTTCAGAAGGTGGTTGCCCAATGAGCAAAGAGCATGACACGCTTGCCCTAGCTCTCTTACAATTCAAGTAGATGCGAACCGCACGTACTGGACAACGATTAGGCGACAGGCGAAAAGCAATAGGCTCCAAGGTGTGACAATGGATAAAAGTCATCCCTAGCCAAAGATGGGGTTAGGTACATTAACCTGAAAACCCCCTGGGCAGACTGTGCGAACAGTGGCTGGTAGAACACAGTCCACCCATATGCTTATGGCAGTAGTAAAGCAAAAAAAGGAGGAATATGACATTTCCAAGCTTTTCAGCGGCTAATAGCTGCTGTGAAAAAGATTGTAAGCACAATAGTCACACCCCAGGATGAGCTAAAAGCTTAGAGACTGGGCGTAAGCGACATGCCCCACTTAGAGACTGCACCACAGTTATGGATAATCTGTATCACTGTCGGGGCATTGGCAGGCTGAAAGTGGCAAAGGGACCTTAACAAGATTAACCTTCTCTCCGTCCAAAAGGGCACAGGACCGTGGAAAACTGATTGTAGGGAGGAACAATCTGTATAGTCACACAACATCTCCACGATAAAAATGCACCAACTGTAAAACCAGAGTGTGCAGAAGCAGCTGGCACTCTTTTCCAAGAGTCTCGTGCCTGCCTTAAAAAAAAAAGACGCCTGTGCCCCGAAAGCTAAAGCATCTGGGTGAGGATGGAGAATTGCTTTTTCTCTCTAGGATATAAACCCTGCATGACAATAGCTGCCAGGACTGGTCGTGGGCAGGGTTGTAACTGCTGACCGGGAAATCACTTGTCATCGAGGGCTCGAAGAGGAGCAAGGAAAGCATGTGGTCACCATGTTATGGGATGGGGTCTCCACTATTGGATCGTCGCTTCTACCAGGCTACAGTAAGTCAATCTGGAAAGATACGGGAAGCAGGCTTTCTCGGGAAAGAGCAACCAGCGCCATGATGTATGACGTCAGGCAATATATCTGAAGGACAGTTACATAACTGGTATATCTTGGCCCTGTTCCATGGAGGAGGGTTGTCATGAGCAAAGATAGTTACTCAGCCACCCGTGTGATGGGGAGGTAGAGCAGGCAGCGGCCCAGTTGCGTGAACCAATCGCTGTAAAAACATGACGGGGAAAAGCCAAAGCTTTGTGGGCTCGGGAGTACCAGATAGCTGTCTGGGGCTCTGAAGCCTGTGAGGGTGCGGTCCACCCGTCTTTTCCCTGAGACCCAGAAACTAAAGTAAGGAATAACTATACTGACTGATTTCTAGGTCAATGGAGAGTGTTCTCCATAACAGAGCTAAGTCGTCTTCGCCAAGTGGAGTAAAGAAAATGCCCCTCAGAATCCCGAAGAGAGAGTGTAGGGCAGAGAGCTGTAGGCCTTGCTGCACTTCATACATCCCATAGGAGGGATAGAGGAGCCGATCCTTGCTCTGGCTGCAGCGTAAGACTGCTTCCCTATAGGTTTGGCCTGGTCTTGGCAGACTGCAGCGTCGCCAGGGACCTCAGTCCCCCAAGGCCAGCTTGTTGCTACCTCCCAACTGTGAGGCTGGGACGAGCTGCAGAAGCCAATGGGCTGCCACGGTGCCTGAGTCTGCGGGGCAAGCAGAAATTGAAGGCTTCAACTCCTTTTTGCACATGTCACACTTCTGCCACATAGAAGCGACGGTGAGCCTAAACAACTGGGGCATCCAGGAGGTAAATTTTCCCTTTGTCTGTTAAGCTGGATAACCTCAGCTAAAGTGCCCTTTCTCCCACCACGGCTAGGCTCATGGTACAACCACAGCCTTGGATGGCACTACAGGAGGAATGGAGGCTCAGGTCTGTAATCATTCAGATCTCTTCCAAAGCATCTGGGTCTAGGGTCTCCTAGTTCAGTTGCTTCCCCACCTCCTCCAGTAACTCAGTAATAAGCCAACAATAAAGAGGTCATGTTGAGGGCTTTGTACGTTTTCTGAAAAACGGAGGCAGTAAAGTGCTCCGCTTTCCTAGGGAGTGAAGCGCTGGTGTTGTTAGTAGCACAACGAAAGGGGCTGAAGTGTCGAGCCAGTGACAGCTCCACCGTGGGAGCGTTGCCTAACCCGGATTCCTTTATATTGTGCATGTCCAGCTCCGGGGTACGCTTAGCAAGAATCCTGCGAGTTAGGGGTTTATTCCACAAGCTCTTATTTTCCCTGAGGCAAGCTGGTACTGCGGGAAGCAGTTTCTTTATCGGGCTGTAGGGGGGTGGAGTCGCTTCCCATCGTTCAGGTCACTTAAAGACCTGATCCCCTACAGAAGACGGCCACTCGATGTTGAGTCAGGCTGCGATCCACTTGCAGACATGAAGGAGCCCAAACTCCACTCGAGGAGGGGCAGCTCCACTGCTCTCGGGCCATCAGGTGTGTGGGCCCGAGAGGGCGGGAGAATGGGGTCGTCAGCGCAGGAGTTGTGGACTATCTCGAGGAACTCCATGAGATTAATTCCATTGTCATCCTCTTCATCCCCTAGCTTGCCTTCCACTGACACTAGTCAAGTCTATCCATGACCTTGCCCTAACTGGGCTCGTTTACTGAGAGCTGGGCCTCAGCTGTCGCTGTTGGCTCGGAGGCAAGAAGGGCTATCGAGATAGATGCACGTTTCAGCTTCCTCTTCTGACCTGGAGCTGTATCCACAAAATGCCTCAGAGTAGAAAATTGGTCATAAGTGCTGAGAATAGAGACATTTTACCTCTACTATTACGGGAAAAATGAAAGCTATGTGAGACTTGTGATACATGAAGCCTCTTTAGTCATAAGAGTTGCACCTAGTCCCACCTAGCATATTCTAGCTAGCAGCTGCTTCCCCTTACGAAAAAAGATTGCAGTCAGAGTGCAGTTTAACTGTAGTACAATGCAGTATAAATGCAGTTAAAGTGCAGTCTAACTACAGTTATTCTGCAATTACTGCATCCAAAATACGTCCAAAATAAAACATCCAAAATACCAGTCGATTGCAGTTACTGCACTTTTACTGCAGTTTCCAAACGGCAATCTTTTTTTGTGTAAGGGTCATGGTGAAGGTGTGCCGTGGCTAGTGACCTGCTGGCTGAAGGAAACCGAGTGACAGAGTTAGCCTTCAGAAAGAGTGCTCCCGTGACCGACGGTGCCGTGAAGGCAGAGAGGGTTGGTCTAGCTAACACAACGGGTGAACGAGACTAGGGAGCTAGCAATGCTACTATGTTGCAGGTAAGGTATTCTAGTGAGGCCTCTCAGCAAGCTAGCCAAGTTAGCCGTAGCCTTGCAGCATTGGCTAACCGAGTCTCAATAGCTAGCAGTGACACTGGCTACCAACAGAGACTGAGAAGAAGAAATTGGAATTTCTACTCAAAAGCAAAAACTATCCGGTTAGTACTCAACTTCTCGACAGGATCTGAAGAATTACGCTCAGCGGCGATATCCTTCAACCCACATGAAAAAATACTACAGTTTACTGTAGAATGCTACAGTATTACTATGTAATTCTGTAGTAAACTGTAGTATACTGTAGAATTCAATACTACACACTTTAGTATCCCTCGATCATGTGTAGTACTTACTATAGAATGTTATATTATACTTGATCATACTTTTGTAAATACTACAGTATTATCCACAAAAAAACACTAGCAAAAACACTACAGTCTGTGGTAACTGGTTTGAGCTGGACCCTGTGGTTGAGGCAGATCAGGGACAGGGTGCGGCCATGCTGCGTCAGCAGTGGAAACTGGCCCCCCTACAGGGCTGTCCCTTATGCATCCACATGGACAGGTGTGCCACAGTGAGATGGACAGGTGTGGCGCTGTGGTGTGCCACTGTGGGACATCAATATTGATGTTCCAACACCACGCAGAGATCTGAGATAAGTCTTTAACAACACACTGACTCATCTGATCCCACGGTGAGCCCTACCCTGCTGCGTCATGGGGCAGAGTGGTAGGAGACCCTGATGGGATTAAGCACTAGGGAAGGCCAGTCAGTGACACACACACACCCCATTACACACACAGCAACATGTAATTGGGGCACTTTTTGAATTTGACCTTCAAAGTATCCAGGATGTAACCTTTGGTGTAATAAGGTCACTGTCAGGGGATCAGCACTGTGTCAACTGATGAGTCGAATGATCATCACTGTGAATATTGTAAATAGAGATGATCAAGCTGTGTCTTTGTCATCAGATTTCTATTGATGTTCAATGGTGGCAATAATGTAGCCTGTTCATGTTTCATAAGTTCAGCTCCAAAACCTGCATGGACGCCTAAAAACTGACGCTGCATCCCAAATGGCACCCTATTCCCTATATAGCGCATTACGCTTTACCATAGCCATATGGGCTTTGGTCAAAAGTAGTGCGCTATGTAGGTAATAACGTGCCATTGGGACACAGCCTGATAGAGGCAATCAGACTGCTACCTGAAACTACTACAGCAGGGGAGTAGTACTAATTTATTGTGTAGCAATGCTGACTGAGAGGACAACTTGTGTATCCTACACACACCATACACCAGAGACAGACTACTGTACATTGATTTATGATATGACCAACACAGTGAGCAGGGATGGCTGTTACTGAATTCTCTCACATGCACCACCAAGCAGACTGGAGGGTAAACCTGTTTTATGACCCTATGACACACACGCCATCCCTATGGTCAGCACATAATTGCAGTTCTTTGAAGCACATACCAAATAACATTAGTACTGGCTGCAAACCTAACAATGGACAAAGCAATGTCCCCTCGGTCTCTCTCTCTTCACACTATCTTTTTGTCCCACCCCCTCACTGTCATGTGCTGCCTAGCAACTGCCACCATAAATAATATGTCTGTGTGTGTCTGCGGTGTGTGTGTGTGTGGATGAATCTCTCCTTCTGTATACTATTTTGTATTGTCACCGTGCCAACTAAGATCTTCTCCCTTGAATAGGATTTTATCTCTAGTGCCTGTATGTATTTGAATTCATTAGGAACCAAAACTCTCTTCTCTCTCCCCACCACGGACAGACAGACAGACTACACAAGGCCTAGCTCAGAAGACCCACCATGGCGTCCAACAACACAGCAAGCATCGCCCAGGCCAGGAAACTGGTAGAGCAGCTGAAGATGGAGGCCAACATCGACAGGATAAAGGTGAGACATTAGGCCTATATCACTGGCTAAGAGGATAAAGGACGTAACAGATATAGGAGAAATCTGTAGCATCCCTGCCCAAAAAGATATAGCAACCTTACCGATATAGGAGGCATCAGTTGCCCTTTACATTACAGCATGGGAGACAGCGTAACATTGTGATTGTATGGTAACAACAGGTTATAGTTTCCATTTTATTAGCACTTTAGTCTATGAGTTAATGTAAAAGTACCGACCAATCTATTGTGTGGAATCTAACTCAAACTGTGTGTGTGTGTGTGTGTGTGTGTGTGTGTGTGTGTGTGTGTGTGTGTGTGTGTTGTGTGTGTGTGTGTGTGTGTGTGTGTGTGTGTGTGTGTGTGTGTGTGTGTGTGTGTGTGTGTGTGTGTGTGTGTGTGTGTGTGTGTGTGTGTCCTGCCTCTCTTTCATTACAGGTGTCCAAAGCAGCAGCAGACTTAATGTCCTACTGCGAAGCCCATGCCAAAGAGGACCCACTCCTGTCGCCGGTGCCCGCATCCGAAAACCCTTTTAGGGAGAAGAAGTTCTTCTGTGCCATCCTGTAAACAGGATGTGGTTTATTTGGTCTGCTCATCTTGGGACATGAACGAGGACGTTCAATACGTAGACATCTTCTAACAGGAGGGCTTGGTGAAGTACTAGTGCCCCTTTCTCTACAATGGCACCTAAAGAGTGCAATTAAAAACCACAGAGTAACACGTAACCATTTACAGCGGTTAAGGGGTGTGCAGCATGTTTGATGGGTTCATCTGTGTAGTCAGATTACAACAGAAGATAAGTGTGGTTATCCACCCAAAAACATGATGGACAACCAATCAACCAAGTCTTCAGGTTGTGTTGGTTTTTTTTTTTTTAAATGAAGGAAAAAACAACAAAATATTGTGTGGTTCTTTTGGAACTTGAAATCCAAGTGTTATGTTCAATGGTTTGTGGTGGGTTGGGTAGTGTAGGTGTGCTGGCTAAGTGAGCTGCTTACCACGAGATATTACCACCTGTTTATCTGAATGTTTTTATTTTTGTTGTTTATTTCATGTGGATTTTGATTCTGAGGTTCATTGGTTTGGCTATGTCACTTAGATATCTTTGTATTATTGTACAGTACTAGTCAAAAGTTTGGACAAACCTACTCATTCAAGGGTTTTTATTTATTTGTAATATTTTCTACATTGTAGAATAATAGTGAAGACATCAAAACTATGAAATAACACAAATGGAATCATGTAGTAACCAAAAAAAGTGAAAAACAAATCAAAATATATTTTATATTTGAGATTCTTCAAAGTAGCCACCCTTTGCCTTGATGACAGCTTTGCACATGCTTGGCATTCTCTCAACCAGCTTCACCTGGAATGCTTTTCAAACAGTCTTGAAGGAGTTCCAAAATATGCTGAGCATTTGTTGGCTGCTTTTCCTTCCCCAAAGCAAGTCTCTTCTTCTTATTGGTGTTCTTTAGTAGTGGTTTCTTTGCAGCAATTCGACCATGAAGGCCTGATTCACGTAGTCTCCTCTGAACAGTTGATGTTGAGATGTGTCTGTTACTTAAACTCTGTGAAGCATGTATTAGGGCTCCAATTTCTGAGGCTGGTAACTCTAATGAACTTATCCTCTGCAGCAGAGGTAACTCTAGGTCTTCCTTTCCTGTGGCGGTCCTCATGAGAGCCAGTTTCATCATAGCGCTTGATGGTTTTTGCGACTGCACTTGAAGAAACTTTCAAAGTTCTTAAAATGTCCCGGATTGACTGACCTTCATGTCTTAAAGTAATGATGGACTGTTGTTTCTTTTTGCTTATTTGAGCTGTTCTTGCTATAATATGGACCCATTTACCAAATAGGGCTATCCCCCTACCTTGTTATAACACAACTGATTGGCCCAAATGCTTTAAGAAGGAAAGAAATTACACAAATTAACTTTTAACAAGGCACACCTGTCAATTGAAATGCATTCCAGGTGACTACCTCATGAAGTTGGTTGAGAGAATGCCAAGAGTGTGCAAAGCTGTCATCAAGGCAAAGTGTGGCTACTTTGAAGAATCTCAAATATCAAATATATTTTGATTTGTTTAACCCTTTTATGTTACCACATGATTCCATATGTGTTATTTCATAGTTTAGATTTACATTTACATTTAAGTAATTTAGCAGACGCTCTTATCCAGAGCGACTTACAAATTGGGTTTTGTCCCTTCAGATGTCTTCACTATTATTTTACAATGTAGAAAATAGTAAAAATAAAGAAACTGGAATGAGTCTGTGTGTCCAAACTTTTGACTGGTACTGTATGTGATTACTGAAACGGCTGTTTAAACTTCTTTTCTTTTTTTACATCAGAGTTGGTGAAAGCTTTTGAATGGAAAGTTTGAACATTCAATTCAGTGATATTCTTTACAGACATGTTTCTTTAAACTTCTGAGAATAGTTCTTTCTTCAGTATCTAAACATATATCTGGCAATGTGATACGGTATTTGTTTCCTTCAGATACAAGCTCTCTTTTTACTATTTGTATAAAAATGCTAGCAAGTAAACTGTGTTGTGCTGTGCGTTCTGAATGTTGGTGTTGATATCATTAATAATTGCATGAAATTATCAAACAACAATTTTTTCTTTTGTTTTAATGTAGAGATTGTATGAACAAGGCTGGTAGTGCCAACTGTATTAAAATTATAATAACGATTCAACATGGACTCCATAAAGACATCTCTGTCATGGGAAAAACTAAAGTGATGTAACTGAGCTGCAAGCCGATGATGAATTTCACAATTGGTTAACATTGGATTAAGGTTAGGGTTAATGTTAGGCTTAGGGGTAAAGTTAGGGTTAGATTACATTTTAGAGTTTAGAATAGGGTCAGTTTTAGGTTTTGACTAGTTGGGCTGTTAATGGGATGCTGGTCAGAAATGTCCCTTAAGTTTAGTATTTTGGGGTTTGGGTCAGGATTAGTGTTTCGGGTGGTGTATATGTACAGCACTTTGAACATTAAGCTACTAGTTGAAGTATTAGACAGCGATGACCATTTACATTCACATGCCCCAGATCATGAGGGTTATTCATAAAACTATATCAAATGTATCAATCACCCTTTTGAGTTGAAAGGAGGAATCCAGTAGATATCCCAGACTGTTCAGAATCTATAATAGGTGATTGATAATTGCTGTACCATCAGTTTGGTTGAGTACCTGTTCCCTTCATCACAAAACAAGAGGTAGGCCTACACATATTATGAGGTACATTCATATTTATAATCTTGGCAATTGTCCATATGCCTAAATAAATGAATGAAGTTGCACATAAGAAGTGATTCTTTTTTTTTAGATTCACTGCAGTATTGCAGAAACCTGTTGTGTGTTACAAAATACTCAAACTGAGAAAGGCTGAAAAGGAGAATGATGATCGTCTTGGAGTGGAGATGGCTGTCCATGAATTCTAACACAATCGTTCACATTTGTCTAGTTCAACCAGTGTAACTAATCAAATCCAATCAAAATGTATTGGTCACATACACATATTTAGCAGATGTTATTGCGGATGTTATAACTATTGTGTGAAAGAATGGATGTGCATTCTCCAGAGTCACACCAGCAACAAATCAGAGCACACAAACAATTAATTCAAACTGACCAATAGCAAGTCATACACATTTACTACTGTAGTTACTCTAATAAGGTGTGACTGGAAAATGCACCTCTACTCTGTTACACTAGTAGTCCCTCAAAGGCTCTGTTTAGGCTGCGTTCAGACAGGCAGACCAATTATATATTTTTCACTAATTGTGCAGCCTAAATGGCAGGAGACAAGACAAATGTAGGGAAACTCTTTTCACAGCACTTCGATACCGAAGTTACTGTTTCGTAACAGGTTCGGAGAACTTACGCATAAGGTTCGGAGAAGTAACGTAGCAGGTCAGGAGACTGAGGTTCAGGTTAGCGAAAACGCTCTCCTAACCTGCAACGAAAATCACTTTTTATCGAGGTGCAGTGAAAAGAGTGTCTCGACAAATGTTAGGTACATTTTCTATCTTGAATAATTCAACCATAAAAAACTACTCAGTAGGACTAGTCTATGTAGACTAGGCATAAGTGCAGAGCAATAGCAATACATTGAAATGGATAGATGTATCTTAAAGCAGTAGTAGGATGAAGTTGCCTCTAGATCAGTTTTGCATGTCCCCCATTGGTGGTTAAAATTAGGATTGGGGGAAGGGAAAGCTGATCCTAGATCTGTACCTAGGTCAATTTCACCCCTAAAATGTGAAAAGTTACCATTTGTTGCACTTTAGTGCCCTCGCGTGGATAACAGTTCCAACATAATTTTATACCTAATTATTTAGTATTGCATTTAATGCAAATTTAAAATAACTTACTTGTAGCCAAGGTAATAAACATAGTTCCATTTCTTATCTGAAACTGATTCAGTCACAAAAAATGACTGTCAGAAGTGGGATTCGAACCCACGCCTCCAGGGGAGACTGCGACCTGAACGCAGCGCCTTAGACCGCTCGGCCATCCTGACACACTATATTAAGCTGTAAATCTTCATATTTAAAGATCAACCACAAGAACAACCGTTTGATTTTAAATTCATGTGATGTAAACATTATATGCTTTTGTTTCATTAAACTGGCATGATTTCGAAACGGATAGATTTTTATCACACCAGGTGCTAACGCTTTTTCACTTTACCCCAATCTCTGCCGCAACGGACCAATTCAAAACCGATAACTTTTGGCAACGAGCAAAAGAAAACGGGAGGAAGCTCCAGCAGCGGTGGCAGAGATTTTATAATTAACCCATTGTTTGTTTATAACTACCTAGCTCATTGTTCTATATGTGTCTGTGACGTAGCTAAGGGGCTCGTTTGAGTGGTAAGGCTAAAGCAACCTACTGTGACGTTAGACGACAGTCGGGGGAGGCGCATCTGCAACAGCCGAAAGTCGGACACTAAAATGGGTTTTTCAACCGCAAGACTCAGACCAATATGGCTGAGTTGGCATTGTTTATAAAAGTGTTTCTTTATAATGTCGAAATAAACATGTCTCCAACTCCCATACCAGACACACACGAACTGAAATCACATGTGTGTACATTGTAGCCTACAATCAATTGAGAGAGTGAAACACTGAAAGAGACCCTAATATCACATTCATTTGTACATATCCACTGTATACATAATTGCGGCAAAGTTCGTTCCTGTTTTTCAGTCATGTTGTTTGTCACTTCTTCTTCTCTGGTATTATGGCGATCAGCAAAGAAAAGTTAAAGGTGCATGCTGCCACCTACTGTACGGGTTGCGGAAAAGGGAGAAAAAAAAACATCATAAGCAATACAAGAATAAAATACATCTAAAAACCCATCCCACTCCTTCAATCATAGTCCAAATCACATCCCGACACTGGCTCAGGCGCCTGTGAAGACATTTGTCGACAGGATTCCTTGTAATGCCTCTGCTGTAAAATCCCTGAGTCCCAAAAATCGTCCAGCCGCACACAAAACAATGCCTTTTTTCTCAGATTTCCTCTTTGTTTGCGGTGTGCAATGCAATAAACGATACAAAGTCCACCTTTTTAACATGCAACGTGTCAGAATCCTGTTGGCGAGTAACATTTACTGGTCTCTCTAATCCACCTACAATGTTATGGTTGTAGGTGGTCCCGTGTGGCTCAGTTGGTAGAGCATGGCGCTCGCAACGCCAGGGTTGTGGGTTCATTCCCCACGGGGGGACCAGGATGAATATGTATGAACTCGTAAGTTGCTCTGGATAAGAGTGTCTGCTAAATGACGTGAATGTTATCTTCAACATTACTCCCTACTTCCATTCTTCTCATCGCCCCTGGATAGGAGACATGCTGGACAGCCCTCATTCTTGCCACCTCGGTCTCCTTCCCCCTAACAAGGAACTTCATGCTTGCCACCACAGCTAAAACAGGAAGCACCAGTGACTCGCTCAATACGGAAGTGGTCAGATGACGGGGATGCCAAGCTACAGGACTGTTTTCCTAGCACAGACTGGAATATGTTCCGGGATTCTTCCAATGGCATTGAGGAGTATACCACCTCAGTCACTGGTTTCATCAATAAGTACATTGAGGATGTTGTCCCAACAGTGACCGTACATACATATCCCAACCAGAAGCCATGGATTACAGGCAACATCTGCACCGAGCTAAAGGCTAGAGCTGCCGCTTTCAAGGAGTGCGACACTAATCTGGACGCTTATGAGAAATCCCGCTATGCCTTCAGATAAACCATCAAACAGGCAAAGCGTCAACACAGGACTAAGATTAAATCCTACTACACCGGCTCTGACGCTCGTTTTTGTTGCAGAGCTTGCAAACTATTACGGACTACAAAGGTAAACCCAGCTGTGAACTGCCCAGTGACGCGAGCCTACCAGACGGGCTAAATGCCTTTCATGCTCGCTTCAAGGCAAGCAACACTGAAGCATGTATGAGAGCACCAGACTGAGTGATCACGCTCTCCATAGCCGATGTGAGTAAGATCTTGAAACAGGTCAACATTCACAAGGCCACATGTGTGGACCAACTGGCAAGTGTCTTCACTGATATTTCAACCTCTCCATGACCAAGTCTGTAATATCTACATGTTTCAAGCAGACCACCATAGTCCCTGTGCCCAAGAATGCCAAGGTAACCTGCCTAAATAACTATCGCCCTGTAGCACTCACATCTGTAGCCATGAAATGCTTAAAAAGGCTGGTCATGGCTCACATCAACACCATCATCCCGGAAACCCTAGACCCACTTCGCATACCGCCCCAACATATCAACCTGGACAAAAGGAACACCTATGTGAGAATGCTGTTCATTGAGTACAGCTCAGCGTTCAACACCATAGTGCCCACAAAGCTCATCACTAAGCACCCTGGAACTAAAGACCTCCGTCTGCAACTGGATCCTGGACCTCTTGATGGGCCGCCCCTAGGTGGTAAGGGTAGGCAACAACACATCTGCCATGCTGATCCTCAACATGGGGGCCCTTCAGGGGTGCGTGCTTAGTACCCTCCTGTATTCCTTGTTCACCCATGACTGCATGGCCAAGCATGACTCCAACTGTTGTGTCATTACTGATGACACAACGGTGTTAGGCCTGATCACCGACAACGATGAGACAGCCTACAGGGAGGAGATCAGAGACCTGGCAGTGTGGCGCCAGGACAACAACCTCTCCCTCAACGTGAGCAAGACAAAGGAGCTAATCGTGGACTACAGGAAAAGGAGGGCCTGTAGTGGAGCGGGTCGAGAGCTTCAAGTTCCTTGGTGTCCACATCACCAAAATACTATCATGGTCCAAACACACCAAGACAGTTGTGAAGAGGGCAGGACACCACCTATTCCCCCTCAGGCGACTGAAAATATATGGCATGGGTCCCCAGATCCTCAAAAAGTTCTACAGCAAGTTCTACAAGAAGTTCTGGCCTGAGATATGCCCTATCTTCATGCCTGCTTTAAACGATACGTTCGAAAGAGACATCATACCAGAGTCCTTGAAAACTGCATCCATTAGCTTGATACTAAAAAAACACCAAAGGCCCATTAAACTGCTCTTCGTTTAGACCTATTAGTTTGATAGGAGTTGATGTTAAAATAGTCGCTTAAACACGTGCCCGCAGGTTGGAGGTCCCAGACCTCATTAAACCTGATAAGACTGGCTTTGTCAAATCCAGATTTGGAACGTACAATGTGAGACGTGTTTTGAATATCATAAACCACCTTGGCAGAATGAAAGACCCTGCACTCATTGTCTCTCTCGATGCCAAAAAGGCATCAAATTTGCTGTATTTGAAAAAGTTAATCTGGGTGATCATTTTATTAATTTAAAATCACTTTATTCTGACCCATCAGCAGCAGTTAACACAAATGGTAAATTATCAGAAAGATTTCCTATCGGTAGGGGCTGTCGTCAAGGCTGTCTTTTATCTCCCGCTCTGTTCTCGTTAGTCATATAACCACCGGCCGAGGCAATAAGGTCTAGTAATAACACCAGGGGCATCTCTATGGGTGAAGAAGAGCATAGAATGTCATTATTTGCTCATGATTTGCTTTTATACGTCTAAACCTAAACGTCTAGACCTCTGTCACTGCAGGAATGGACATCATATCTGAATATGGTAACCTGTCAGGGTACAAAATTAACATGGATAAATCCATTGCTTAACCTTTGAATATAACCCTCTACAATCAACTTAGAAACGATATCTCTATTCCAAATGACTGAAACAGGCTTAAAATACTTCGGCATATATGTTACTCCAAATCTTAAAGACCTGTTCACTTCAAATGATATGCCTTTGCTCACAAAGATTAAACAGGACCTGATTAACTGGTTGTTACGTAAGTCGTTAAATGAAGACCAAGGTGCGTACATTTTCTTTTAATTTTAAATGTTCCACCAAAAACAATAAACAACTCAACGAACGTAAAGCTAGGAGTGCAACACACAAAGACAAGATCCCACAACAGAAGGTGGGAAAAAGGGCTGCCTAAGTATGATCCCCAATCAGAGACAACGATAGACAGCTGTCTCTGATTGGGAACCATACTCGGCCAACAAAGAAATATAAACATAGATTTCCCACCCTAGTCACACCCTGACCTACCAAATGGAGAATTTAAAGGATCTCTAAGGTCAGGGCGCGACACTGGTCTTCCCTACCAAACTCTCTTTTTGGCAGGATTAATGTCGTCAGGATGAATATCCTTCCTTGACTAAATGATCTATTCCAAAATATCCCCTGCCATCTATCTCAGTCCTTTTTCCAGAAAATAGATGCCAATATATCTAAATATATCTGGAACAATAAGAAACCTAGAACCAAATTGTCCAAACTAATTAAGTCTAAGAATTTAGGAGGGTTCGGAGGGAATCAATAGCATGTCATCCAAGAGCATTAGCTTCCTTACCATTTATTAATAGCTTTGAAAAGATCCAGGCCTTATCTGACAATTTGACAGTACATAAAACACTCTTAGCTTGGCAAGATGCAAGGCGGCAATTCCAGACCATATACTGTATCACTCTGGTCACCTATTTCCCTTAATACAGATCCCCCCCCCTCCCCACCCGACCACCCAAATAAGGAGTATTGGACTTCTGGACTGGATGACGAAGGGTATTGCTGACCTTACGCCTTTACTTACTGAGGACACTCTTAAATCGTTCCAACAGATAAAAACTGAGTTTGACTTACCCAACAAAGATTTTTTTAAGTATCTACAATTTAGACACTTCATAGAGGGTCAGAAGAAAGTCGATAAACTACGTTTTCAAATGACTGAAGTTGAAAAACTATTTATGAATCGTACTGTTCGGAGAGGTTTAATCTCCGACATGTATTCTATTTTATTGAACAGAAGTGCCTCATCCTATGATGCATTGAGACCTGTTTGGGAGAGAGACATTGGACATGCATTCGATGTGGAAGAAAGGACTTCTATCTGCGAAAGGGTCTACCCCAAATGCACCTCCACAAGAATACAATTCATAGAATCTACTTTACACCTGTCCATCAGAATGTTTTCCAATGCATCACATTTATGTTTCAAATGTAAACAGGATACTTGCACCTTCATGCACGGTTTTTTGGTACTGTAGCAGAATCCAGTCTTATTGGAATTATATTAATTTACACATCCAGAAGATCTTAGGTAGATCATTAGCTTATCACTGAATTTATATTTGCTCTACTTTGACTGTAAAGTTGTGTTTGACCATGACTCTGAACGTCTGTTCAATACCCTTGTTTACTTAGCCAAAAAATGCTTATTGTTATAATGGTCCACACCTGAAGTACCTACTGTGAGAATGTGGCTTTCTCAAGCTTCTGCTATTCTACCGCTAGAGAAACTTACCTCTGATACATTTAGGAATTGTGGTCCTGTGTAGAAAACCTCACATAACTGCCCTATGTTGTAATTGTGATGTCTGTATATATTTTTTCTTTTATGACTGTCTTTTTGAATAATGTTTTGCTGTATCCTTATTCCTTTTATTGTACCTAGTCTATGTGGTACACTTTGTTTGGTTGTCTATGTAAACTCGGTCAAAATAAAATAACATTCTAATAAAAAGATAATTACCCCAAAAGAGTTATATAGCTGCACCATCGAGAGCATCCTGACCAGTTTCATCACCGCCTGGTATGGCAACTGCTCGGCTACAGGTTAGTCGAGGTAATTGAGGTAATATGTACATGTAGGTAGGGGTAAAGTGACTATACATACTGTAGATAATAAACAGTGAGTAGCAGCAGTATAAAAACGGGGAGGGGTCAATCCAGAGGTCCTGGGTGGCAGGAAGCTTGGCCCCGGTGATGTACTGGTACCCCCTGTATATAGCCCCGTTATTGTTATTTTATTGTCTTCTTTTTTTAAATGTGAGTTTATTTAGTAAGCATTTTCTTAACTCTTATTTTCTTAAAACTGCATTGTTGGTTAAGGGCTTGTAAGCAAGCATTTCACGGTAACGTCTACACCTGTTGTATTCAGCGCATGTGACAAATAACATTTGATTTGATTTGCATCATTTCGCCTCAACTGGCATACGATACTCCTCCCATCTACACGCACTTGACACATGTCCAAATAGTTTACATTTATCACACTGGTTTTGGCACAAAGGCTCTCACAGGGTCTCACATAACCCAAATTGTTCTCTGAAGGGAGAGACTCTTCAGAGAACAAATAATCAACCATATGGGTCAGTCGGCGTGCACCAACCACTGCCTTTACTTCTTCAGTTACATCCCTTGCACTCACTTCTAGCGTCACTTCAGTGAGAACCCTCTTGATAGGCGCATGGCTTCTTAGATCCACACACAACACATTTCAATCCAATATATTTTCCAGGTGCAAATCACGCTCCTTCTGCTCCTCGGACACACCAAAAAACAAAATAAGCACATTTCTTGTTATCCTCACAAACACAAACTCACCCAAGGCATATATGATTTTCATCAAGACGTCAAACAGATCTCCCAGATAACGCCATCGGTCCAAAACCCTCACTCCAACCCAAAGATTGTCAGAACTAAGTTTGGATTTACTACGACCACTTTAGTTCTCCTATTTCCTTTTTTGTTTGCCACTGTAATCCATTCCTTCTCACTCGTATCTACTCGATGCACCATACGTTTCAAACAGAACATCTGCTTCCGGCATCTTCCTTCCTGGTACTCGATGATGGCGACCATATTCAGACACACCTGTCTTTGGTCATTCATGGGTCAAACAAAAACACTCTAATGATTGGGTGCGTTTGAGCGGTTCACTTTTGTAAAGTCGTGGACCATCATTGGTCACCGCCTTTCAAAGTGTGTTACATTCTGGGGCAAAAAATTGTCAGACTTGCGCCTACATGTTGACTGCATGAACTTTATAAAAAATCATGTGATCATGTTGCCATTGTTTATAATGTTGAAATATACATGTCTAATATACAAGTCTAATATACAAGAGCGTTGGGCCAGTAACCAAAATGTTGCTGGATCGAATCCCCGAGCTGACAAGGTACACGTCTGTCGTTCTGCCCCTGAGCAAGGCAGGAAACTCACTGTTCCCCGGGTGCCGAAGACGTGGATGTCGATTAAGGCAGCCCCCTGCACCTCTCTGATTCAGGGGGGTTGGGTTAAATGCGGAAGACACATTTCAGTTGAATGCATTCAGTTGGACAACTGACTAGGTATCCCCCTTTCCCATATCATATGTGTACATTATACAATCAATTAGTGAGAGAGAGCCTCAGAGAGAGCCTCAGAGAGAGCCTCAGATATCACATTTATGACCTCTGATCACATGATTTATGTAAAGTTCATGCAGTTGACATGTAAGGGCAAGTCTGACCATTTTTATCCCCATAATGCAATATACTTTGAAAAGGTGGTGACGACTTGACAAACGTGATGCGCTTTAATGTGCCCAGGGTTCACACTAGATTCCACAGCCACATAGTCCAAATTGTGTCAAAAAAATGGCCTTTTGGTCTTTATTTAAGTTTTGGGTTAGGCATAAAGTCAGCAGTGTGGGTAAGGTTATGATTAAGATTAGGGTTAGCTTTAAATCAGATTTTAAGAAGATACATTTTAGAAATGGGTGGTGTTCAAAAGGGTCAAAAACGCAATGTACTGTATCATGGGTATATTGTGATTGACTGGCTGACTGATCTACAAATCATGTTAAGAAATAAACGTTCTACCACAGTGACCATGTTATTTTTGCGAAGGCTATTTGATTCAGATTTCGGTAAAGATGCATACATTCAGTTTTTCAGAACTCAATTCACTTGCACTTAAGAAGATTGTGTTACCCGGTGCTGGCACATGCGCAGATGAAATACACCACTGGAACGCCGATTAAGCTGTTTACATGTCCTAATAATTTGAAAGATTGTTCAGAAAACAAGATTTTATAATCAGCGTATGATTACTTAGATTATGACTTTACGCCAATTAAAATAAGCAGATAAGGTGTTTACATGACTAATGCCATACTTAGCCTTCAAGGAGTGCACTCCTAGTATGTTTACATGCACACTAATATTTCTATAATAAACAGATTATGGCAGATTACGCTTCCCAAAAATAATATGGTGGAACATTTATGTTGATTAGCGATTTCTGCATTTATCAGAGTGCCATCAGGTAGCATGATTTCAGATGTGTCGTTCAACTTGCAAATGTAAATGTCAACTTGCATGTAAACGTTTTAATCACATTATTAAATTAATCTGACTCAATAATCATGTAACTGTACTCAATGACAAAGTGTAAACATGTTTTAGAAAATGTTGCAAATTTATTGAAAATGAAATACAGACTCCCTAGTCCTTGATCATGACAAGCATACCCATAACATGATGCAGCCACCACAATGCTTAAAAATCGGAAGAGTGCTACTCAGTGATGTGTTGTGTTGGATTTTCCCAAAACATAACACGTTGTATTCAGGATATAAAGTTAATTTCTTTGCCATATTTGTTGCAGTTTTACTTTAGTGCTTTATTGCAAACATGATGCATGTTTTGGAATATTTTTTATTCTGTACAGACTTCCTTCATTTCACTTTGTCATTTAGGTTAGTATTGTGGAGTAACTACAATGTTATTGATCCATCCTCAGTTTTCTCCTATTACATCCATTAAACTCTGTAACTGTTTTAAAGTCACCATCGGCCTCATAGTGAAATCCCTGATAGTTTCCTTCTTCTTTGGCAACTGAGTTAGGAAGGACCCTTGTATCTCTGTAGTGACTGGGTGAATTGATACACCATCCAAAGTGTAATTAATAACTTCAACATGATCAAAGGGATATTCAATGTCTACCAATAGGTGCCCTTCTTTGCAAGGCATTGGAAAACCGCCCTTGTCTTGGTTGTTGAATCTGTGTTTGAAATTCACTGCTCAACAGAGGGACATTACAGATAATTGTATTTGTGGGGTATTGAGATGAGGAAGTCATTAAAAAATCATGTTAAACACTATTATTGCACACAGAGTGACTTATTATCTGACTTGTTAAGCAGATGTGTACTCCTGAACTTATTTAGGATTGCCATAACAAAGGGGTTGAATACTTATTGACTTAAGACATTTCAGCTTTTCACTTTTAATGATTTTGTAAACATTTCGAAAAACTGAATTCCTTTGACATTATAGGGTATTCTGGTAGGCCAGTGACACAAAATCTCAATTTAATCAATTTTAAATTCAGGCTGTGACACAACAACATTTGGAAAAAGTCAAGGGGTGTGAATACTTTCTGAAGGCACTCTAGCTGTGAATATATAAAACTATTGAATGGTAAAACAATATCAACATTTCACACTATTTTCAGATTGACTGTAGTCCACCCCCCAATTTTTCCTGGGTCGAACCGAACAAATTGGCCAAATTGGCACTCCCTCAAATTACTTCCCATTACCTGTACCTACTGGACAATTGCATACGACACCTGGTGTGCTTGTGTGAAAAAAGCTCCTAAACCTCACCCCACCAGCTCCAGAGAAAATTCAGAGTTTTCTGTCCATTGTGGAGGAATAAATGCAAAAGGCGATATGAGGATTCATTTAAAAAGTATTCAGTAACCCATTATTCAGTCAATACATTAAAGAGGTTCTTATTTCTGACACATGAAGCTAAATTAACATTAACCACTGATTTCAATGTGACAGGTCTGGACAGTGAACACAGGCTAATTATTCTCAAACAATGATGTGTATAAACGCATAGCCTTCTGTATGTTTACTTATGTACTCAACCATATGTTTTTCTCTCTGCTGTAGGAGGTAGCTGTCTACTGTATGCATGGCCATGGCAGGACAGGAACCATGCTGGCAAAGACCAGGAAAATCTCAGGCATCGATGTCATCAATGAGATCAGAAGGGCTCAGATTACTGTACACGTGGACCCTTGAGGAGACACCCCTAAAACTAGTGAACTATTAATACAAGTAGGGTGTCCTGAGTTGTAAAGGAGGTGTACGGCACAGGGGGTTGGTGGCACCTCAATTTGGGAGGACATACTCGTGGTAAAGGCTGAAGCTGAATAAGTGGAGTGGTATCAAACACATAAAACACATGGTTTCCATGTGTTTGATGCCATTCCATTCTCTCCATTACAATCACTATTATGAGCCGTCCTCCCCTCAGCAGCCTCATGTGATGCACGGTACGTTTTGTTGTACATTTTGCAAAAAGATTAATAAAATCTTATTTTATTTTTTTAAATCCATGTATGTAAAAAAGCATCTACCTACCGAAGTTTTCATTTCAAGTAAACATATCACAGAAAACATGAAAATGTGCATTCGACAGTCTAAATGTAAAGATCAATTAGGAGAAAAGAGAAGTAAATATGCTGAGAAATCACAAAGATAGTCCACATTTTTCAACAGAATATAGATTTATAATATCAATTCTGATATCTTCTGATTGGTTTCTACTGTAGCTTATAAAAGGTTGAGCCTTGATCGATGAGCCTTGACCGAATGGTGAGGCCATCTTCTCAGGATCCTCATCTCAGGCTTTGACTTTGATGGAGGCGTTTGATCCGAGGGAGAAGAGACGTTGGCGCTCCTTAAATGTGAGATTCTCAGGTGTTGCATCACCTTTGTAGTTGTTCTCTTCCTGCCCTCTGCAACCAATCAATAACCAATCAATAACCCACACATACGGATGTAATTGAGAAGATCAATACCTATAGGTTAACTACAATGTATATCATGGTCTGTTATACATCATGATGCATTGCTTTCAGAACAAATTATGCCATTTAACTTTTGGTTTAGCCAGGGACATTGTTGGGGAAAAAACTGTTTTTGTGGGATACAAATGTACATTCAAATGAAGTTGAAACTTACTCTTTCGAGAACTTCTCATCAAAGTTTACGTTGAGTTCATTCGACTCTTGAACATTTTCTCCTGTTGGCGTGCCTCTATCTTCTTCCTCTTCATGATCATCATCATCGTTTCCATTCTGTTGGAACTCCTGCAGTCTCTGTTGAAATTGCCACTCCAGGTTGAGCCTACGGAGCCTGTCGGTCTCCTCTGGTGTGAGCTGGGCATTAGCCTGCAGATCCTGGATCTCCTGTTCCAACAGGTCGACCACCTAGATCAAGGAACAGACAGCAAAAAATACACATGTCCATGTAAGAGCAGGCAGCAACAAGCAAATTTTGATTTTGATGGACAATACGTTACGTTATTCTCTATTTGCATGGAAGTTCATTTTGTGAGGTCAGCAACACATCAAAAACACAAAATACACAAAATCAATACAACACTGTACAGTATAATATAGTAGACGCACTTCAAATAAAGATGTTAATTATTATTATGTTACCTGTAGTCTCTGCTGCTTCTGCTGCTTCTCCCGTGCATCCCTCTTCCATGGGTCTGGAGACAGACTGTTGTTCCCTTCTGATGACGGCTCTTTAGTCATGCTGAAGTATTGGTCCTGATTTCGACATTCGGCATTAATTGTGTATTTTATACTGGAAGTGTACACTATTTGTTTGTATATTCCTTCTTCATACATGCATATGAGTTTTCACTGTCATGTGTATTAAGACAGTTGAATTTTGACGACAAAATATGTGTATGATATATAAATATAAATATAAATAAATATATAAATATAAATATGATGTACAGTACCTGATGTCCTGGGGTGGTCCCTGGTTGTGGTTTGGCTAGAGGTCTCTGGAGGGATGTGTCTTTTGACTGGGTTGGGAACAGTTGGGACATCGCTGGTTGCACCCTCCTCAAGGCTTGTTGTTGGATCTTCTGTGAGGATGAGAGTGAGGGCTGAGGTTGCCTCATGGACACAGAGGATGGAGGAGGACATGTAGCTTGGCGATGCTGGGCTGGCAGTTGATAATGAGACCCTTGTTTTTGATTGCTGAGGAGGGCTTGCCCCTGGCCTTTAACCTCAGGGTTCTGGTTCAACTTCGCGGGCAGTAAAGTCGGAGTTTGTTGGAAGGTAGTCATTGGAGTGCGCGGCTGGGTGTTGGAAAGCCGTGTAGCAGGGATGTCTATGTGTATTGGCTGGATGGCAGACGAAGGGTTGTGTGACGTAGGAGTTCTCCAGTAGCCATACCCTGTGTTGTGGCGGCTCGGTTGGGTCTTAGTGGAGAGGCTGACAGTATGGTTGTAATGGATGTCGTGGGTAGAGATGCTAGGCTTCATAGGAAAAGAGGAGTAGTAGCTTTCCTGCTGGTTCTGGTTCCATGCATTGTGTATATTGTCCACTAGGGGGCGATCATTCTCCATGCACAGGTTCTCCTGTGAAAGGGCCTGCCGCTACGGAAGGAAATATTCAATTATTTTTAATTTGGCATATAAATTGATTAAGTGTAAGTGTAACAATTGCATATGTGAAATGGTCCATACTTGAAATAGTTGGTTTAAGATATTGGGGGTTGTACTGCTTTATAAAGGATAATAGCTGGACATACCATCAAGGTCCTCTTGTTGGAGATCTGTCCATCTAGATTAAACGAGACTCTGGGCCCCTGAGGTGGGAGTTCAAAGGCTACTGTCTTCTTGTCCTGCGACCTTGGGGCTGGTAGAGTCAGGTATTCCCTGTGGTACATCTGATGGGGGAACATTAGGGTGACTGTGTGTTTTTATACCATTACAGATACAATGTAGACAAACCCACTAAGCCATGGATTACAAGTATTGACCCACTGTTTAAGCATATTTGGGTCCTTGAAAGCGCTATATTAAACCCATGTATTATTATTAAGTTACTTACATCAGAGCACAGCAGGTTGCTGGTGGAGACTGCAGTGATTTTACTGTCTGTTGGTATGACTGGATCAACTGGTTCTCCTTCTGGGCCTAGAACAAGCGAGGAAAGAAAGAAAATGGCAGAACTGCCACGAAACATCTCTAAAAAGGGCTTTTCACACTACTGCCACATGAAAAAATACTATAGCGTATTATGGTATACATACTATACACTCTTAAAGTCTGCACATGCACTGCAGTGAACACCGTAGTATGTACTGTAGTATACTGTAGTATTTACAGGTAACTATAGTATAAACTATATACTATAGTAATGTTTTTGCAGACTGTAGTATATTGTAGTATTTACTGTAGTGTTTTTGCAGACATTACTGTAATATTTACTATACTGTTTTTGTTTTATTATCTTTGACATAGAAGTGGAGTATTTTCCCTTAAGGAAACCTACTGGAGAAATACTAAAATAGCACATTTTCCATAACCTGTAGGTACGACTGGGTTCTGAACAGAAAGTCCAGTACTTCTACTATTTTCTATAACCTTTAGCAAACAAATTATATGATCTATACTTGGCATGTAGGTTTCTCACTTATGGATGGCACAAACTGGAATATGAGGGAGGGAAATGGGCAGGGTATATGTAAATTAAATACTTTAGCATTTACTATAGTTAAAAAAACTGTTGTGTTTTGCGGACTGTAGTGCTTCTGTAGACATTACTGCAGTATTTACCACAGTGTTTTTTTGCTGATAATACTGTAGCATTTACTATAGTATTCTACAGTACACTGTAAAAAAAAATATCCTGTAATTGTCACAGTAAATTACTTTTTTACTCAACAGTAACATACTGTATAAACTGAATACAGTAGATTATCGTAAATACATTGCACAAATGGAATGCCACATTAAAAGCACAAGGGCAACATAATCAAAGCACATTCCCTGAAGCAAGAGAGAAAATGTTTTAGAAAATTATTGTTATACATTTCATATTTTATTGGTACCTGTTTTTTTATTTTATAATTATTGAGTTGTTTGTGGCCGTGCTGTTTTATATTACAGGAAAAATATATAATCAGAAAGGCATATCATACAACAACAACAAAAAATCCATTGTGAAAAGTAAGCCAAGCACAAACACAGACCCCTTGACTTTTCCCATATTTTGTTACATTACAGCCTTAATCAAAAATGGATTACATTTTTTTTTTTTATCTCATCAATACTCATCATAATGACAAAGCGAAAACAGGCTTTTAGAAATGTTTGCTAAATTATTAAAAATAAATAACAGAAATACTTTATTTACATAAGTATTCATACCCTTTGCTATGAGACTCGAAATTTAGCTCAGGTGCATCCTGTTCCATTGATCATCCTTGACATGTTTACAACTTGATTAGAGTCCACCTGTGGTAAATTCAATTGATTGGACATGATTTGGAAAGGCACACACCTGTCTATATAAAGGTCCACAGCATGTCAGAGCAAAAAACCAAGCCACGAGGTCGACGGAATTGTCCGTAGAGCCCCTGAGGCACAGATTTGTGGAAGGGTACAAAAAAATGTCTGCAGCATTGAAGGTCCCCAAAAACACAGTGGCCTCCATCATTCTTAAAAGTTTGGAACCACCAAGAGTCTTCCTAGAGCAATCGGGGGCAAAGGGCTTGGGATCACTGATCAGACATGACAGGAAAGGTAAAAGCTGTGGGATGGAACCCTTGCCTGCACCTATCTAGTCTTTAAAGATCAGTGATTACTTCAAGGATGGAAAGAAGAAAGGATGCAAATAAGTGCCCTGTTTGAATACTTTCAAAATGCATCCTTTCCTTCTCTTCCTTGAAGTAATGAAGTGGATTGGTGGAAGCGGTGTGGTGGAACCCTTATTTTCACCTATCCAATCTAGCCAGATCAGTGATTTTTTGACTGAGCGGAAGGGATGGAGGAAGAGTGCATTTTAGAAGTATTTTAACCTTGAACCGAAAAGTATTCAAACAAGACTCTGGCCCTGTTTGAATTCTTCAGAAATGCTTCCTCCCGTCTTACTTTCCTCAAAGTAATCACAGATCTGAATTGGTTGGATTGGTGAACTTTTGCTTGAACCTATCCACCTATAGATCTGTGCTTACCTCCAGGAAACAAGGAATGAAGGATGCATTTTTCTAAATCACGGCAGGTAGCCTAGTGGTCAAAGCGTTGGAATCGTAACCGAAAGGTTGCAAGATCGAATCCCCGAGCTGACAATAATCTGTTGTTCTCCCGCTGAACAAGGCAATTAACCCGCTGTCATTGAAAATAAGAATTTGTTCTTAACTGACTTGCCTAGTTAAATCAAGGTCAAATAAAATGTCGGTTTTCACTCCACCTTGTACTTGATGGATGAATTAAAGTCACTATTTAGTAAGGAACTCCACTCACCTGTTGTCGAGGTCTTAATTGAAAGGAAACTCCAAAAACCCACAGACACTTGGCCCTTTGTGGAATGAGTTTGACAACCCTGCTTTTAATTACTCAAAGGAGGCCCTGTGCTTATAGAGCCAGGCTCAAAGTGTCCTAACACATTTTAGCCACCAGAGGGCTGTCTGGAACTCAATTGATCACTGCAGGTTCTCATCATTTGTGTGTGTGTGTGCTATAGCAGGGGTAAATGCCACTGTGCAGGACTGTGGATTATATAATGGCAGCAGTATGTTGAGTTGGATTCCAATATAAATTACACATCACTTTGCAAGTCAGCATAATGTGACTTGCATCTAGGGTTGCAAAATACTAGCCGAACTGAGCCACGCCAAATCAAGCTGTACTGAACTGGCTCGGTTATACCTACCATGGTTGCTGGGACTGTGCTGAGAAACACCATGTGAAACGAAAATATCAGAGCCAGCACAGTTTGACTGGCTTGGATCGACGCAATAGTGTGAAAAGGGTGTTAAGTCAACTTTTCAAAAAGAACACTATTGTTAGACTCACTGATCATGTTGGGGTTGGAGCGGTAAAGCTGTCTGTTCTTCAGCAGGGTCTGTTCTCTCTGTCTCCTGTTCCCTCCATGGGAGTTATTACCCCATAGTCCTGAGGGCCCAGGGCTCTGCTCCATGCCATCATACAGGATCGGGGCCTTGCCGTTCGGCTTGGCATGGTTGCTGCTGGTGGGGCCACTACCATCCAAAGCTGGGAGAATCATAGAAAGCTTGGTTAGATCTAGAACATCTAGGTGTAGGTCTACTATTAATTGAGAAAGACTATTCTTACCATTCATTTTGGAAAACAACCGCTAACAGGAAGCCATGAAATGAAATGATCTGAATTTGGTTTTGGTCTTAGATCATTAGACCTCTGTTGAGGGACTGTTCAGGGGAAAATGAGAGAATAATGCAGAGAGAATATTGCCTTTGTTCTGCTCGTACCTGTAGTTGATACTGAAGGTGGTTCATCTAGCAGGGCAGCCAGACCATGGCATGTTGCCCCCTGCTTGGCAACCTGTAAAGTCACAACTGGCCCAGTGTGCATCATTATGCCTGCTGCCCTACAATCAAGACAAGACCACATCAATCACTGTCAATTCATCATGTTTTCAAAGCATAATCCTTTATTTGTTTTTCAGCGTATTTGAAATGACCATTGAACAGATGTAACTATTGCAGATTGTTCCAACAGAAACTGTTTTCCAAAACAAATCAATCACATCAGGGTTAATGACAGAATAGTTATCTGTCGGACCTTCATAAATAAAAATGTCATACTAAAAAAAGGACCTGAAAGTTAGCCTTGCTGACACGCGACCCACGTGACTAGACAGCGCGCTGTGACTCACTGGTCTAGTATCTCGGGCTTTTAAAAGGGGAGGTTGGCTCAACATTTGAGTGACTTTTAGCGACTTTTTGATTGGTTCTCCAATGCACGCTTTTTGCATGAGCTTCCTCGTCAATTTGCTACTCTGCCACTAGAGAGGTAAACAAGCCAAGCTAAAGTTAGACTAGCTGGCTAGCTAGCCTAGCTAACTAAAAGTGGGGGGAGAAAAACTCAGTGATGCTTTCTGAAAAGAAGAGAGAGAGACGACACTGCCACATAGTAAAGGCCAATTTAGGAATTGAATTAAAATAGGAGCAACTTGAAGCATTTCGAGTCTTTATGTGAGGGGAGGATCTATTAGCGGTCTTGCCAACATGCTTTGGGGAAAACCTCATTTACCAGCTAGTTAGGTAGTTCTAGTCTTCAGGAAGCAAGGAAAACAGCCTCCAATTCTGACAGTTGTGTCCCTGCTAAAGGCTTTGGTGGACAGAAGACAAAAAAAATCCTGTGCTACAGACCGCTATATCGTCCGCTAACACAGGACTAGTGTACTTTTGTGATTTTTTTTTACATATATATTATTTTTTATCTGATTTCTCAGGGGGTGCTGCAGCACCCTCAGCACCCGTACTTCCGGCAGCTATGCCTAGAACTGTACTTCGATGGTATAGAATGACTGACGGATACATGTAACGTCGGAATGGAAATTACAGTGATGGACACACTAGCGAATGATTGATTGAAAGCTTTGTATTTGTACAAACGTAATGAGTAAGAAGTGTTTGTTTGCATTAAAATGTTTGCATGATAGGCCTATAAGACATTGAGTAGCCTTAATAAAGTGATAGTACAGCATCATAAATGACTGGGTGACAGGCAGCATAAGGGATGAAAGAGGCACTATAGAAAGTACTTTTACTGGATTCAACTATGGGATCCCACACATAACATTTTCTTATGCAAAAACTACTAGCATAGTAATCAAATGTGCTTCAATATCTTTATATTGTTAACCGACTACATACATTTGCTCTGAATAAGGATGGGAATTGAATCACAGTCAGCAGTCCAACAACAGTATCTATCCGTAGGGGTCAGGGCTCAAAATGAAAACCTGCCTTTCGGGAGAGTTTCAGCAAGCTTGGAGAACTGCATTCTTTTGTGAAAGAAGATGAGATCACTATATGAGCACATAATGTTCAAAAGTGGTATCAGGCTACGTTATTTGAGTGGCAGAGAGAGAATTAAACATGAGGAGCCATGTTGAGAAAGTAGATTACTAGATTATGGCCCATGTCGACTGTCTGCTTTACCAGGGGCCATCGCCACTCATAGATAGTGTCTTCAAAGTGAAACACAACTTAAAACAAAAAGCTCTAGGTATTTGAATGTGTTCATTTTGCGTAATTTCCCAATGGAAACAAATGATACTGCAAGAGAGAGAGAGAGGTGGGAATGTCTATGGAATGGAAACAATGCGTTCCTCAAGTACTGCAAGTAGCTGAGGTGGTTTAACTTAACAACAGAAGCCCATGTAGGTGTCTGTGGCGATGCCTGCCCACTTGCCCTTCAGCATAGGCATCACGACCCCTTGCACGGCATGTAAATTTGAACACCCCTCCCTCTTGTTTCCCCGCTCTCTCTCTTCTCCCCCCTTTCTTGCTGTAGGACGCAGAGAAGATGAAGAAGGTAGTACCTGCAAGAGGGTGTTGTCATGACAAAGGAAAAGCTCAGAGACCCAAGCAAGCCGTCCACCACTGGCATACAAGGTTTGCCACAAATGCACTGGCTAGCTAGGCTACCACAATAGACCTTTTCATTCCAATTAATCTATCAACATAGTGATGACATATACTGTGTGGAAAACTTTTTAATTACAGGTGC
Source organism: Salvelinus sp. IW2-2015 (assembly GCF_002910315.2). NCBI lineage: Eukaryota > Metazoa > Chordata > Actinopteri > Salmoniformes > Salmonidae > Salvelinus > Salvelinus sp. IW2-2015. Next base: position 2,691,679 of record NC_036849.1, read on the forward strand.
ACACCTGCTGGAGTTCGACAGGTCATTCACCCTCCTTAGGGTCTCAAGTTGGAAAAACTCATAGCACAGAATCAGAACCAGAATCATGCTACTATAAGACTGAACAAGAATTGTTCCACTGCACCAGGATACAGAGAGGGATGAAATACACCTTCAATTGATATCTTCACTGAGTCCACACCTTCACATTTCACATAGTCATTCCATGTTTGCTTCATGCATTAAAATAAAGTTCACTTTGTACATGCTTTCTGTTTTCTTTATCTTTACATTAGTTAATATTGCATTAGAGAGACATTTTAGGTTGACTTGATAAAATATGATAAATCTCTTTTGGTTTTGTTGGTCATACTTGCTGCAATCTGATCTTTTTGGGCCCGACTGTGATCTATTTGTTTTAAGGGTACTTCATGTTCATGCATTGCTAAAATTCGGGGCCAGGGAGGAAGCTTGCCAAAAGTGAACATGGGTAGTATAGTAGTAGGTAGCTAGAATGCATGGGGGACTCATGTAGCAGGCAATGTAGCAGGCAACTCAGTTAAGAACAAATTCTTATTTACAATGACAGCCTAGAAACAGTGGGTTAACTGCCTTGTTCAGGGGCAGAATAACGACCTTGTCAGCTCGGGGACTCAAACTATCAACCTTTCGGTTACTGGCCCAACGCTCTAACCACTAGCTAGGCTACCTTCCGCCCTACTATGTAAACAGAAGACATCCAAGAAGGAAAATAAATCACTAATGTTCAGCCTATAATTAGCCAACTAGTTAATTTATAACTAAAACATGCATTTGATTAGCTAGCTGATTTCGAGTTGATAGCAAGAAAGCTAAAGTTATAAGCTGGCTAGATTGGGCTGAACGATGCTAGCTAACGTTAGTTGCTACTTGCTAGCCACACGATCGTAACATTTAACAGGTTGCAGTTGTCTAATATGTCACTTGTTTTAGTGTAGAAGGGTTGTTATACCGTTTTGAAAATGTGTATGATGAGGTTTGTGCTAGCTAGTAGTGATGGGTCGTTCGCGAACGAGGTGTTCATTCTTGTAGGTGAACGTTGGGAGCCGGCTCGCATATCAGAAGAGCCAAATCTATTTATGAAAAAAAAAATGTATTCAAATGCACTAATAAGTCATTTTTTATTTAATTATAAGTAACAGCCTACATGTGCAATTTATAGACTATAATGATTACATTCACCTTTTCATGTTTATTAAAATACATTTTATTCAAATCCATATGGTTTGGTTTCCATACTTCAAAACCAAATTGTAGGTCCAGCTAGTCACAAAAATAGATGAGTTGGTTCAATTGTGATTTTAATGAATGGAGCGAATTTGGAGCAGCAGTTTTTTTTTCTATGAGCAACGAGCAGTTTTAGCGGAAAGGAAATCATGAGCGGGATTTCCAACTGCTTAACTCTGATCTGAACATAGAACGTTAGAATGTTATCTACCTTTCCTGTGAGAGGCCCACGAGACTCTGTCCATCAACACACAGCAACTGGTCCCCAGCAGTTAACCTGCAATCCTGTCCAGCACAACAGCATAGAAACACATGTGGAACATAAGATTTTTAATGAGATACCAATGCTGTTCATTCAAATGATTCGAAATGTTATTGCATACTGCATCCAGTCAACAGGCATTATTTGAATTGTACTTTAGTTTTCTAACCATTTCTGCTGGTCCTCCTTTGACGATAGACTTGACGTAAATCCCAAGGTTGTCTTGTCCTGCTCTCTGTAGATGGGGCAAAATATGGATTATTGTCACTGATTGTTGGGTGAATGAATGAATGGATGGATGGATGGATGGAAAATGGATGAATAAATGGATGGATGAATTTGTACCTTGGCCGCCACGATGCTGACCCCCATTCCACTGTTCATGGGTTTCGTCAGTGTAATAGTCACAACCTCAGGTTCTCTATGCAGTGGCTAAATGAAAGAAACAGAGAAGAGATCTCAATAAGAAAGAGGTATTCGAGAGGTTTATGAAAAGAGTATGGTTAAAAATATGGATATGTTTTTAAAAAAGTGTACCGGGTTTGCGTCCTGTGCAGAGAAATTGTTTGCTCTGTTGAAGAAGATGGTCCAGGTGCCACCAGAGTGGGGGTGAGAGATCAGAGTGCAGAGGCCTATAGGAAGAGAGAGCACAGCCTATTTAGATAACTATTCACAGACACAACACACAACGCATGTTGTACAGTGCGTGCATTGTTTTGTGTCATGTGTATCATGCATTTTATTTACAATATAGCCTTTTACCATCCCGGATAATGCCTCTACAGATGTTGTATACCAGTTTAGACAAAAGTCCTTCTCTGTTTTATACTGAAACGAATTAGTCAGTTCAGCAAACTCTTTTTAAAAAGCATGTATCTACAGTACCTTTGCGGCAGATAGGTTCCAGGAACTCTCTGAAGCCCTGCGGGATGCCATTGACCGTGTCACAGGAGTAGCCTTCCTCAGGGAGCAGGAAGGGCAGGTGGAGGTCTGGCCCCTCCTCCAGCTGGAGGTCCTGCCCTTCACTGCGCAACAACTCATCAGCACTGGCCTCTGCAGCCGCCACCACCCTGTCAATCACACCCTGAAAGGGCAGAGGAAGAAGACATGAAGGATATTTGAAAAACCTGTGTTTTTGGTTAGACTTTATAAGCCATTATAAATGCTGTATCATTTATTTGATGTTGATTGATTTTATTTGAGAAAAATACATATAAAAATATATATACCCACAGTATAAATTACAACGCATATAATGTTTATAAATGCCCATAAATGTTTACGAACAATTAATTACAAATTGAAGGACTTGGCTAGTACTCACAGGGGGAATGCGGGGCTCGTTGGTATCGTAGAGGTAGCTTGTCATCAGTGTTCGAAGCTGCAAGGAGTTTAACTTGAAGCAGGTGTTCTGGATGTTCTCTGAATCGTGCATGGAACACTTGTTCATGGTCAACAGCATTGTTACCTAGGAAATATCCATCAATCAAATCACCTCTTTACTACCTTGAACCTGATAAGATACACATTTTTATAAATGGCATGGGTTAAGTGGTTGGGTAAACACAGGTCTTGAAAAGGAGATCCTAAATCTCAACTAGAAAAGGTACATTTCCTGAAGAAAATGTGTGTGCTTGCTTCATCTGTTTCGTTTGTGACGGCACGTCTCTAATGTTGGCTTTATGGTAAATCATACACTGTAGTTGACCGGGGAAACATGGGAAAGTTATGCTGCTTTGAAAGTTGATAAACTTGTAAACACACAAGTAGGAGAAAATGCCCTTGAAAGATTATAAGGAGATTTTCACACTTGCTAGAGAGCTCTTCTTTGTTTACACCCATTCAGCATTGTTCACATCTCTTTAAGATTTCACAAGTAAGTGCATGTGAGGCAGCTTGGCATTGTCCTCCAGAAATGAGTCTTTCTTCTCCCACTGAGCTTTGTCGATAGCACCAGCTGAATTCAGGTCAGCAATGTTGTTGAGAGTTGTAGCAACACTGTAGCAATTTTCCATAGCTATATCTTTCCAAAAATCTGCGGTAGCAAAAATGATGTACATTGTACTGACCAGGGAGGCCCCCATTCTGTTATAGACAGAAGCCTGTAACATGACAGACCAATAAGGACTCATCTTGATATTGTTATTTATTAGGATTCCCATTATCTGCTGAAAAAGTATAAGATACTTTTCCTGGGGTCCACATGAAACATGACATAATACATAGTACAGAACATTTATTAGTCAAGGACTGAAATACATACAGTACATTTAAAAACTCACACATAGCATACAGGGGCGGCAGGTAGCCTAGTGGTTAGAGCGTTGGGCCAGTAACCGAAATGTTGCTGGATTAAATCCCTGACCTGACAAGGTAAAAATCTGTCGCTCTACCCATGAACAAGGCAGTTAACCCACTGTTCTCTGGTTGTCATTGTAAATAATAATTTGTTCTTAACTGACTTGCCTAGTTAAATAAAGGTTAAATAAAAAATAAATATATATATACACATTAGTTTTTATTTCTTTCATCACATTCCCAGTGGGTCAGAAGTTTACATACACTCAATTAGTATTTGGTAGCATTGCCTTTAAATTGTTTAACTTGGGTCAAACGTTTCGGGTAGCCTACCACAAATTTCCCACAATAAGTTGGGTGAAGCCAATAAGTTGGCTCTTGTAACTGAGTCAGGTTTGCAGGCCTCCTTGCTCGCACACGCTTTTTCAGTTCTGTACACTCATTTTCTATAGGATTGAGGTCAAGGCTTTGTGATGGCCACTCCAATACCTTGACTTTGTTGTCCTTAAGCCACTTTGGAAGTATGCTTGGGGTCATTGTCCATTTGGAAGACCCATTTGCGACCAAGCTTTAACTTCCTGACTGATGTCTTGAGATGTTCCTTCAATATATCCACATAATTGTCCTTCCTCATGATGCCATCTATTTTGTGAAGTGCACCAGTCCCTCCTGCAGCAAAGCACCCCCACAACATGATGCTGCCACCCCCGTGCTTCACGGTTGGGATGGTGTTCTTCGGCTTGCAAGCATCCCCTTTTTTTCCTCCAAACATAACGATGGTCATTATGGCCAAACAGTTCTATTTTTGTTTCATCAGACCAGAGGAGATTTCTCCAAAAAGTATGATCTTTGTCCCCATGTGCAGTTGCAAACCGTAGTCTGGCTTTTTATGGCGGTTTTGGAGCAGTGGCTTCTTCCTTGCTGAACGGCCTTTCAGGTTATGTTGATATAGGACTCGTTTTACTGTGGATATAGATACTTTTGTACCTGTTTCCTCCAGCATCTTCAGAGGGTTTTTTGCTGTTGTTCTGGGTTGATTTGCACTTTTCACACCAAAGTACGTTCATCTCTAGGAAACAGAATGCTTCTCCTTCCTGAGCGGTATGATGGCTGTGTGGTCCCATGGTGTTTATACTTGCGTACTATTGTTTGTACAGACGAACATGGTACCTTCAGGTGTTTGGAAATTGCTTCCAAGGATGAACCAGACTGGAGGTAAAAAAAAAAATCTAAGGTCTTGGCTGATTTCCTTTGATTTTCCCATGATGTCAAGCAAAGAGGCACTGAGTTTAAAGGTTGGCCTTGAAATACATCCACACTCAAATTATGTCAATTAGCCTATCAGAAGCTTCTAAAGCCATGACATAATTTTCTGCAATTTTCTAAGCTGTTTAAAGGCACAGTCAACTTAGTGTATGTAAACTTCTGACCCACTGGAATTGTGATACATTATAAGTGAAATAATCTGTCTGTAAACAATTGTTTCAAAAATGACTTGTGTCATGCACAAAGTAGATGTCCTAACCGACTTGCCAAAAATATAGTTTGTTAACAAGAAATTTGTGGAGTGGTTGAAAAATTAGTTTTAATGACTCCAACCTAAGTGTATGTAAACTTCCGTCTTCAACTGTATATAAAATGTCTGTCTCTTCACAGTCCCCTTTGTATTATCTGTTTTTTTAAACTGGTTTTATTGCTAGCTTGAGTTACCTGGGGTAGCAGAGAGTTCCATGTAGTCATGGCTTTATTTAATACTGTGCGTTTCCCATTCTCTGTTCAGGACCTGGGGACTGTGAAGAGACCTCTGGGTGCATGTCTTGTGTTGTACTGATGTGTGTCCGAACTGCTTGCCAACTGCTTGAACAGACAGTTCTGAACCTTCAAAAAGAAAAGGAAAGCTGCACACTCTAGGAGCTCAGATGCAATAATTTAATAACCAACGTTTCAACAGACAAGCTGCCTTCATCAGAGTTCTGGGTTCGGTAACTTCAACACATCAAAACCTCTCCTCAACTTTGAGCCAGGAGAGACTGAAATGCATGTTACTGACACGTTCCCTCTGTGTACATCTAAGTGTGATACGGGCTGCTTTGTTCTGGACCAACTGTCCTTCTTTGCCGCACATGACCACACAGCTGGGCAGTAGTCCAGGTGTGACAAAACTAGGGCCTGTAGGACCTGTCTGTTCAACTAAGATGTCAAGAAGGCAGAGCAACACCCTATCATGGACCCTAAAATGTCTTCCCATTTTAGCAACCATTGATTCTATATGTTTTGACCATGAAAGCTCGCTATCTAGGGTTACACCCAGCAGTTTTGTCCCTTCAACTTGCTCATTAGCCATATTGTTCAATAATAGATCTAAACAAGGTTTAGCATCGAGCGAGTGATTTGTCTGAAAAATTATGCTTTTAGTTTTTTTGATATTTAGCACCAGCCTAATGCTAGTCACCCATTCAAAAACTGACTGGATCTCTATGTTAAATGTCTCAGTTATTTATTTTACTGTTGCAGCCGACGTGTATACTGTTGAGTCGTCAGTGTACAAAGACACACAGACTTTATTCAAGGTCAGTGAAAAGTAATTTGTAAAAACAGAAAACAATAAAGGCCCTAGCCAGATGCCCTGCGGTACACCACATTCAACTGAATTTGCATGAGAGAGGCTTCCATTAATGAAAACCCTTTGTGTTCTAATAGATACATTAGGTAACTTGCAATCCATAATTAGGCAGAGGATGCAAATCCATAAGACTTAAGTTTTTTCAGCAATAGGTTATGATCAATGATATCAAAAGCTGTACTGAAGTCTAACAAAACAGCTCCCACAATCTTCTTTCAGCCAATCATCAGTCATTTGTGTCAGTGCCAAGCATGTTGAGTGCCCTTCCCTATAAGCATGCTGAAAGTCTGTTTTCTGTAAAATAACTTTGTCTTAGTTACATTTTTGCTTAAGAAATTTCTCTTTGCTGAGAAGCTATTTTTGTTTCTTTTTGACCATTTTAATTTAAAACAAACAGTACTTAATTGTTACCCAGAAATGATTTGATATTGAGATAAAAACAGCTGCATTGGACCTTTAAACAACCCTACTGTGACGTAGGAACTAGCTTTAAAACGCCCACCTTGAGGATTTTAGACACATTTGACTAACCTGGTCAAATAAACTAAAATAAAGTCACCCACCTGTATGATGCGGCTAAGGTGGCAGTCTGCGGCCAGCTCCAGACCTTGCCTCTCTGCCCAGTCCTCCACCAGGCTAAGCCTCTGGCGGAGGGTGGCCCCCCAGTAGTGGGACCTAAGGCCCAGGGAGCAGGCCTCTCCCTGGGCGCTGGGGCTCAGCAGCCTGTTGAATCAAATCAAACATTATTTAAAGTGCATTTAAAATGACACACTTTACAGTAAAATCATGAAAAACAAGGAGATTAAAACATGACAAAGCAATAAAAGAGATTAATAAAAGAACATGAAACACAAAAGATGTGTAAAATAATGGTGATTAAAGGCCAGGCTAAAAGGGTGGGTTTTCAAAACGTGATTTAAAGGCCTCAACTACTGTATGTCGTCCTCTCTAACCTGTTGAAGAGCCAGGCGCTGATGGAGTGGAAGAGTTGGGAGAACAGCTGGATGGTGAGGGCAGCGTTGATTCGACAGCGACGCAGCAGAGACATGGCACCCATCAAGGTTTGCAGTACGCCCTCTGGTGGAGGGAGGATAGAGTGACCAAAAGTTTTAAAACAAACTTTTAAAAAAAACATTGAAAATAAGCACACTGGTGTTGATTTTCATGCTAATATGATGGTTCTATATCTACTGGATCAAAACTAACATATGGAAACTGCACGTTAAAACAAAGAAAGTTAGAGGTTATAACTAGATTGTGTTGTGGTTAACATTCATGGTGTACCTATTTCTGCAGGTGATTGACTCCCCTCGGGATAAATAAGGAATTCTGGCAAGTGTCTGCTCAGATCAGCCAGCAGACACTGAGTCAAACACCTTGAGGAACAAAAGACAGAAAGACAGACAGACAGGGAGCAGGGGGTTTTATCAATACTGTACAACATCAGGACTGATGAGGGAAGATCCCTTATGTGCTCAGTTCAATGTCTTCACAGTAGAACAGCAGCTACAATCCTTTTTACTGAGGTCAGAGTAAATTATCTAGATTAGAAGAGATAAGAAGTGCTATATGTAATGTCTTACTTGAAAGCTTTGTGCACCAGGTGTGCCAGGTTCTCCTGAGCCTGCAGTGTGATGGGGCTTAGATCTCTGTCCTGCTTCAGGAAGTTCAGGAGCTCTGAGGCATTGGCCATCCAGAAGGCTACAGCACCAGCTATGGACTTCTGCTTCTGGAAGGGAGAGAAAGACCAAGATGGAATAAATATGGACATATTATAAGCCTTATTATGAGACATTATAAAGTCTCATGCATGCTTGTAACAAGTTATCAAGCATTATAAACCGATGACAATGGCGACAGCTAATCCTACTGGGGTCTGACACATAATGAAAAATAATTACAGACAAAAGACTTAACAATTTACATACATTTAAAAAAAATGAACATGTAGTGTGTGTGTGAATCTATCAGTTACACATACATGTCAGTACATACACACAACGAGTAGGTCACATGTGGAGAGGTGTTGTCCTGCGAGGTGTTGATTTATTTGTTTTTTGAAACCAGGTTTGTTGTTCACTTGCCCTATAAAAGATGGAAGGGAGTTCCATGCACTCATGGCTCTGTATAATACTGTATGTTTCCTTGAATATGTTCTGGACCTGGGGATTGTGAAAAGACTCCTGGTGGCATATCTGGTGGGGTAGGTGTGTGTGTCAGTGCTGTGTGTGTCACGATCGATAACGGACCAAGGCGCAGCGTACGTAGAGTTCCACATGTTTAATCAAATGAAACTCACAAAAACAACAAAGAAGAATAAACGATACGTGAAGCTCAAGCAGTGCTCACAGGCAACTACACAGAAACAAGATCCCACAAAAACCAGTGGGGTAATGGCTGCCTAAATATGATCCCCAATCAGAGACAACGATAAACAGCTGCCTCTGATTGGGAACCATACCAGGCCAACATAGAAATAACTGCACTAGATCACCCACCCTAGTCACACCCCGAACTAACCAAAATAGAGAATAAAAAGGCTCTCTATGGTCAGGGCGTGACAGTGTGTAAGTTGACTAGCAAACAATTTGGAATTTCCAAAATAATAATGTTTCTTTGAAAAATAAGAAGTGACGCAACTCTTAGCTAAGAGAGACTGCTGGTTATGTGTGCCTTGAATTCTAAATAAATAGCAGACAGTGTCACCAGTGTGGTTCACGTGTGGTCCACGGTGTGGGTCACCCATGTGTGGTTCACGGTGGGAACATGCAGAGATCATCCTATTCTTCGTCTCACAAATACATGGCGGTTGGAACCAAAAAAATCTAATTTGGATTCATCAGACCAAAGGACAGATTTCCATCGGTCTAATGTATAATGCTCGTGTTTCTTGGCCCAAGCAAGTCTCTTCTTATTATTGGCGTCCCTTAGTAGTGGTTTCTTTGCACCAATTCAACCATGAAGGCCTGATTCATGCAGTCTCTTCTGAACAGTTCATGTTGAGATGTGTCTGTTACTTGAACTCTGTGAAGCATTTATTTTGGCTGCAATTTCTGAGGCTGGTAACTCTAATAAACTTATCCTCTGCAGCAGAGGTAACTCTGGGTCTTCGTTTCCAATGGTGGTCCTCGTGAGAGCCAGTTTAATCATAGCGCTTGATGGTTTTTGCGACTGCACCCGAAGAAACGTTCAAAGTTCTTGAAATATTCCGGATTTACTGACCTTAATGTCTTAAAGCAATGATGGACTGTTGTTTCTCTGCTTATTTGAGCTGTTCTTGCCATAATATGAACTTGGTCTTTTACCAAATACGGCTATCTTCTGTATACCACCCCTACCTTGTCACAACACAACTGATTGGCTCAAACGCATTAAGAAGGAAAGAAATTCCACAAGTTAACTTTTAACAAGGCACACCTGTTAATTGAATGCATGCAAGGTGATGACCTCATGAAGCTGGTTGAGAGAATGCCAAGAGTGTGCAAAGCTGTCATCCAGGCAAATGGTGGCTACTTTGAAGAATCTCAAATATAAAATATATTTTGATTTGTTTAACACTTTTTTGGTTACTACATGATTTCATATGTGTTATTTCATAGTTTTGATGTCTTCACTATTATTCTACAATGTAGAAAATAGTAAAAATAAAGAAAAACCCTTGAATGAGTAGGTGTTCTAAAACATTTGACCGGTAGTGTATATTAGCAGAAGATATGGGCCTTACAGACGTATGGAGATTAGTCCATCCTAATGATAGAGAATATACTTTTTTCTCCCACTGTCATAGGGCACACTCCAGAATAGATTTCTTCTTGATATCTAATTTCATGGTTAATAATGGGATTGATTGCAAGATTGGGCCTATTGCCCTCACAGATCATGCTATACTAAAGTTACATGTTTATATAAAAGGGTAGATTTAGACTCAACACAATGCTATTACAATATGAGCTATTTAGCCAATCACTAGCAGATGATCTTAGATCCTTTTCTGAGATCAACATAGGCTCAACTGAAAAGATTTCCACAGTATCTCATGTGGTTAAACCGCTCAAATATAGTTCCTACTGCTGCTGTCTCCTTAGATTCTGAGAAGGCCTCACTCTACCCCGATAGGGTAGAGTGGGCTGAATTTTGTAAATGGATAGGGGTCCTCTATTCTAATTCTAAAGCAACAGTACTTACGAATAGAATTATGTCTTCTTTTTTTTGTCTTTCTAGAGGCACAAGGCAGGGTTGCTCGCTCTCCCCTCTCCCGTTTACCATAGTTTTAGAGCCTCTTGCAACAATGATGAGAACAGATCCAAATTAGGGGTGTACATGGAGGAGGAAAAGAACACAAGCTGCTTATGTGTGCAAACAATATTCTACTGCTGGTCTCTGATCCTCTTCAGTCTCTACCACGATTGCTTACTTGTATTGAATCATATTCTAGTTGTCAGGCTACAAAATAAATTGGAATAAATTGGAAGCAATGTCAATTAATGCCATATGTTACTCTGGAACCGTTACCACATGTAATATCAGATGGGTTCCTACTGGGATGAAATATTTGGGTATTAAGACTACATTTTGAGCCACCAGTAGTCAAGATTAAGACAAATTTAGAAAAATGTGAAAAGATCAAACTTTCTTTATGTGGAAAGATCAACGTGATTAAAATGGTTGTGGTCCACAACCAGCTATCAACTAAATCCAGGAAATAACCCAATAGCTGAGTAACTGGAATTACCCAAACATAAAGCAGCCATGTTTTACTCAATATTTAGTAATCTGCAGAGTAAAGACTGTAAAAACCTCAGAACAATATGTCAATTTGACCTTAAGTGTGAAATTGAGGATGATACCTGGTTGAGAATCTTGTCCAGCCAAGGAGGAACATAAGGGAAGCCAGGAGGAAACTTACTCAGTATAAGATACTACATAGATTTTATTGTACCCCAACAAGGCTTCATAAAATGGGGCTGACCAACAATTCTCTGTGTTGGAAATGCCAAAAAGACACTGGGAAATTCTTACACACTATTTTTATTTTACCTTTATTTAACTAGGCAAGTCAGTTAAGAACAAATTCTTATTTACAATGGCGGCCTACTACAGCCAAACCCGGACAACTGTGCACCGCCCTATGGGACTCCCAATCACGGCAGGATGTGATGCAGCCTGGATTCAAACCAGGGACACCTCTTGCACTGAAATGTAGTGCCTTAGACCGCTGCGCCACTTCGGTAGTCCATAAGGGAGTGTACATTAGTGCTACCTTTCTGGAAGGATGTTTTGAAATATCCAGTGGTGGAAAAACTACCCAGTTGTCATACTTAAGTAAAAGTAAAGATACCTTAATAGAAAATGACTCAAGTAAAAGTGAAAGTCACCTAGTAAAATACTACTTGAGTAAAAGTCTATTAGTATTTTGTTTGAAATATACTTTAGTATCAAAAGTAAATGTAATTTCTAAAATATGAATATCAAAAATCATCTCAACTTCCGTATATCAAGCAAGCCAGATGGCATCATTTTCTGGTTTTTAAAACCTACGGATAGCCAGGGGTGCACTCCAACATCCAGACATAATTTACAAACGAAGCATTCTGTTTAGTGAGTCCGCCAGATCAGAGGCAGTAGGGATGACCAGGGATGTTCCCTTGATAAGTGTGTGAATTTGACCATTTTCCTGTACGGCTAAGAATTCAAAATGTAATGAGTACTTTTGGGTGTCAGGGAAAATGTATGTACTTTATACCACTGGAAATATCTGGAGGAATGGTTGGGGTTAACAATTCCAGTTTCACCGAAAATATGTCTCTTGGGTGATAGAACAGAGTTACCTAATGTAACAAATGAGGAATTTGCACTGATCACTGTTGGTATGGTTACAGCAGCTAGAGTAATCCTTAGAATTTGGAAGGGTCATGCCACTCCTACTCTGAAACAATGGATAGAATCAATTTTAGAAGTAGCATCTTATGAACAAATGCTTGCTAGGATCACTGGTAGAAATGACAATTCTAGAAGCTGGACGCGTTTTATTTGTCATGTTGTTTCTTAGACTGAGAGGTGATGACTTATGCTTGTGAACCCATTTATTTCATTATTGTAGCTTTAACTGTGTATGGGGTTTGTGATATATGGCAAATTTACCACGGCTAAGGGCTGTGTCCAGGCACTCCACGTTTCGTTGTGCATAAGAAAAGCCCATAGCCATGGTACAGTATATTGGCATATACTGTACCACACCCACTCAAACCTTATTGCTTAAGTATACCTTCAGGCTAAAGTGTTACCAAAACCACAATGAGCCCATGAAGCAGTAGAGGCATGCTCTTTCCAATTAAGCTGTATAATTCACAGAGTCAAACGTGTGATGGTGCACGCATGGTCTCACTTGCCTGGAAGACCACCTCAGTCATGGCTACCATCTTGCTGACAGTAGCGGTGACTCTGTGTGCGTGCTCTGAGGGGCGATGACTCTGCGATGTCTCCTGACTGTGGCTGTAATGGCGGTGGAGTACGAAGCGTCCGGTCATGTACAGGACGTAGGCAGGGGAGAGCTTGAAGTGGACAGTGGAACTGTTGGTGTAGTTGATGACTGCAGAGAGGAAGGGGTCCTCAGCTGTTATGACAGAGGGACACCAGTAGAGGACAGCAGATTAATACAGGATGATAATGACACAGACAACAAACTGATTGTTTTATTGCTATGTTATTACTATGTGCTATTACAATGTGCTACTACAGTGCTATTACAGTGGTCAAATTGAATTACTTACAATTTTCCCTGAATTTAATACCAACTGGAAGTGCAAGTTGGTCCATGTTGTCCTGATCTCTGTTAAGACGAGATGTAATAATTTCAGTTGTCCAGCCTATAGTCACTTCAATGATATCTCAAAACGGGAATCATGAAAAAACAACAGCCACAGTAGCCATTTTATTAAGTTTCAAGAGATGCCAGAAACGTGTGAATTTTTGAAACGTGTGAATTTTTGTCACACACAGAAGATAAGGTCATGTCAATAAATGTAAATGTTTACATTACTTGGTCTGGTTTACCTTTCATTCCTTGTTCCATAGTCTTGTTGCTGGTTATGCTTCCGGACCATAGGCTTTATAATGCCACCCCACGTGCTATTCTTCTTGCATTCCATTGTGTCAGTGTTAGAAACGATATCCTTGTTGGTCGATGACTTCTCCACGGGTACAGAAGCTGATATCTGCCTGCAGTGGAGAGAAGACTGTACCTATAACTTGAGACTTAACATTGAACATGAACTTTTGTGAACCAGAGTGGGGGTGCTTGGAGTTAAAAAAAAAAAAACTTTTTATTGTCATGCTTCTCTGTTTGCTAATGAATTCATTGGTGTTAAGGGAAGACCTACCCATTCTCTTTCCTCATAGTGGACCCATTAGGCTTTGCCGAGTGGTTAACAGCATCATCTCCCGTCTTCTTCTTCTCCTTCTTCTTCTCTTTCCTCGACAGTGTCCTCTTGAAGTTCTGGATCATGCCTCCCTTCTTTTTCTCTGGGCTGTTGTCCTGTATGGATAAAGGCCACATAATCACACAGAGAGACACAACACTACAGTGTAAATCAAAGCATAAACTCTTGCCAGCTAAATTGCTTTCCTTGCCTTGACATCTAAGTCGGGCATGAAAAGTAATTTCTAACTGAGCAAATTCTGCTCAATTATAAATACAGTAAGCAGTCAGTCACATGTACAATAATGTCCTTATCCTTCTTGAGTACGAAGCGGCCCTCCCTGTTGTCTGTGTTCCAGTTCAGCTGCACATCCAGAGGCTTTTCACTCAGGTCCAGCTGCCGTTCTTCTGCCATGGTTAACAGGGCGAAGAGTGGGAGAGTAACATGAACAAATTTACAAGATAATACACTCAATCTATTCAAAATATAGAATTGTTCACAAATGCCCTGCCCCCAAGTGTACTCTTTAATTCATGTATCCATCCATCCAGCCATCCGTCTGTCTGTCTGTGTCTGTCCATCCGTCCATCCATCCATCCCTCCATCCATACCTAGTCCATGCCATCCATCCATCCATCCATCCATCCATCCATCCATCCATCCATCCATCCATCCATCCATCCATCTTACCCTTGTTAGCATGGACCTCAAACAGGAAATAGGGAGTATTCAACATCTTCATGTCCGGTCTGAACTTCTCTGACAGTGTTTCAATAACCTCTCCAGTGGTGGTGGTGCTGCTAATACGCAGGCACTTGGTGGCAACGTTCCCTGCAACATGGTCCTCGAAGTAGAACCGCATCACTCCATGGAACTCTAAATTCTAGAGGGGAAAGAGTGGATGAACGAAGCTAACTTAGCTAACTAGCGGTAACGTAGCTAACTTAGCTAACTAGCTAGCAATCTTCATTTGTTTATCTAAACCAAAATCTACATAGCTAGCTTTCATAATCCGCTGGCTAGAAATTCCAAAGCAAATCATTGTAATTAGCCAGCTGCTATCTATGAGATTTGTAACTTGAAGTGTAAATCGGAGAAAAGCTGAGGTATTAGTAAGGGATAATGTGGGTGACTAATTGGTGTCTGTTGGTGGTGGGTAATGTGTGTGAAGGTTGTTAGTATGCATGATCTATTGACATGAGGGGGATGGCTGGATATAGTACCTTGTTTGGGACAAAGTAGTAAAATGTTAGATGATCACTGTCTAATGTGTGTCCTACAGACTAATCCTGCTGCGGACACATCATGCTATCCTGGAGCATAATGAGAATGTGGGATGCAAAAAAGCCAGGACAGCCAAAGGTATTTATAAAAGCAAAACCCCCTCTTGAGAAAACAATATCACCAATCCACAAGCCAAGTGCTCCTCATACTTTTCACACCCTTGCATCCTTGCAGTCAGTTCTTTGTCAAGGGGGATAGGGGCTGTTAGTACACTCTTTGAGCCTATTCAGTGTGTAGTTGGCAGTGCTTGTCTTCTCAACAGCACAACTGTAGGTGCTCATACACAACAATACACGACTAGACTGTTTACAAACTTTTCACACCTTTGCTGACAGTCAAACTCAATGCCCCATGATTAACTCTGAGCGTAACAAAACGCATACCAGTCTTCTGTACCCTTTTCTATTTACAGATGAACGTGGTTCTTGTATGGTTAAACTCCTTGACTGTGGTAAAAACTGAATATCTTCCTTACTCCTTATGACAGCTGGCAATCTCAGGCATACAGTGAAGTCTTACACATCCTCATGATCAGTCTTCATGTATTTCCAGGAGACCTGCAGTACAAACAGTACTTTAACCCAACACCTAGCGACCTCTTCAAAAGGTTGAGATCTCTTGGCGTACCGGTAAAAGTTTTTGTTTTAGGGAAGTCAGTTAAGGACAAATTCTTATTTACAATGATGTCCTACACCGGTTAAAGTGTTGGCTTGACAGTTGCTGGGTGGAGCAAGGGCGGCCATCGGGAAGGCGTGTGTCCATTAAGTACCTCGGTATAAAAAGGCGTGGGGACTCACCCTTAAGGAAGGGGGTAATGTAGTGACCAAAACCCAATACCTAGCAACCCCGTCAAGAGGCTTGGACATCTTGGGGTAAGGGTTAAGGTGTTGACTTGACAGTTGCTGGGCCTGGGTTTGAGTCCCAGCTGGGAATACCCCCTTGAATCTCTGCATTATGTATATGTAAGGACCGACGCAGGAGATGAGAAACAGGTACGGGGAGTCAAACATTTAATAGGGAACAGACATAGAACAAGACAGAAACAGCATCAGCACACAGGTAACAGGGACATATGACAAACAATGCAGCAGCGGGGAACAGAGCTGGGGAACTGACAAATATAGGGCAGGTAATAAAGAGGTGATTGAGTGAGTCCAGGTGAGTCCAATATCGCTGAAGCGCGTGACGAGGGAAGGCAGGTGTGCGTAAATGATGGTGGCAGGACTGTGCAATGCAGGGCAGGGGGGGAAAGAGGGAGCAGGCGTGACATTTCCCCCCCTCTCTAGGGGCGTCACCCGGCGTCCCACCTGGGCGAGCCGGCCGAGACATGGGCGCTGGGCAAGCCGGCTGGAGGTAAACTCCCGACGAACAAGCAGGGGCGTGGGAGCCTGGCGACCCGGCTGAGGCCTGAACGCCTGTCGATCCCGCTGCGGCGTGGAAGCCCGATGATCCGGCGGAGCATGACGTGGGATGGGAACCTGCCGAGCCAACCGAGGCAAGGAAACCTCTCGAGCCAGCTAGGATGTGGAAACCCGACGAGCTGGCTTAGGCACCCCCGGTTCCATCGTCGGCGGAATCCAAGCCCGACGTCACCAACAGAACAAGAAAACTCATTGGCCGGCTGGGCGAACAAGACCAGACGATCCGGCTGAGGCCCGACGTGGGATGGGCGCCTTCTGAGCCAATCGGGGAAAGGAAACCTCTCGAACCAGCTAGGGCGTGGAAGCCCAACAAGCTGGCTAGGCACCCCCGGTTACATCGGCAGCGACCCAGGACCGAACGTCACCACCAACCGGAACGCCAGTACTCCCCGATGCTTCGTGTGATGGGGGGGGGGGGGTGCAGTGAGGTGTTCGGAATCACTTTGATACAAGGGGAGATTGTTTTTATTGTAACTTTCACATCTCTTGGGAGTCAACAACTTCTTTGTATGCAACATACAGTGCATTCGGAGAGTTACCGGATTTCCGGTCACAACTTGTAGACTTGTTTACGTGCGGCTGTGCGTTTTGTTGCGAACCTTACTTTGCTACCTGACAACTTTACGGTTTTTACTTTTAATTACCGTTTATATTTTTAGTTTTTCCCTCACTCAACTTTTTCACTCCGGACGCTTAATCTGGACGTGGTTTGTCAGGACCTCCACCAGCCGAAGCTAAGTAGTAACATTAACATGATGCCTTCTAATTGCAGTCGCTGTACTCATAATATACAGGAGAACGATCGCCTTACGGCGAGGATAGCTGTGCTGCAAGCTCAGCTTCAGACACAATCGTTAGGCAAGGGTCATTTCAGTGTAGGAAAGGATGAAACAGCGTCTGTGCCACCAGTGAGTACAGATAGTAGTATAAATCCCCTCGCACGGTCCCCGCAGGTGGACAACTTTCTCATGGCTTCTGGAGGGAAATGGTGTAGGAATGCTCAACCGGTGTCGCTCATTCAGCCGACAGAAACTTTCAACCGGTTCTCCCCATTAAGCAGTGAGTCGGAGTCAGAGGCCGAGGCTTTTCTGGTCTCTACCCCTCCCGTTACGGGGTCTGAGACCCCGAAGCCTCCCACCATTATCTCTGACAAATTGAAAACCTTAGTCATTGGCGACTCCATTACCCGCACTATTAGCCTTAAAAAGAATCATCCAGCGATCATACACTGTTTACCAGGGGGCAGGGCTACCGACGTTAAGGCTAATCTGAAGATGGTGCTGGCTAAAGCTAAAACTGGCGAGTGTAGAGAGTATAGGGATATTGTTATCCACGTCGGCACCAACGATTTTAGGATGAAACAGTCAGAGGTCACCAAGCGCAACATAGCTTCAGCGTGTAAATCAGCTAGAAAGATGTGTCGGCATCGAGTAATTGTCTCTGGCCCCCTCCCAGTTAGGGGGAGTGATGACCTCTACAGCAGTCTCAACTCAATCACTGGTTGAAAACTGTTTTCTGCCCCTCCCAAAAGATAGAATTTGTAGATAATTGGCCCTCTTTCTGGGACTCTGTTAGCCTGTTAGCCAACCTGCCAGCTTAGTGGAGTCTGCCGCTAGCACAGTCAGTGTAGTCAGCTCAGCTATCCCCATTGAGACCCCATTGAGACCGTGTCTTCGGGATCAGTGTCCCTTCCACGGGACGGTTGAGCTAACGTAGGCTAATGCGATTAGCATGAGGTTGTAAGTAACAAGAATATTTCCCAGAACATAGACATATCTGATATTGGCAGAAAGCTTACATTTTTGTTAATCTAACTGCACTGTCCAATTTACAGTAGCTATTATAGTGAAATAATACCATGCTATTGTTTGAGAGTGCACAGTTTTGAACATGAAAGTTATTAATAAACAAATTAGGCACATTTGGGGAGTCTTGATACAACATTTTGAACAGAAATGCAATGGTTCATTGGATCAGTCTAAACCTTTGCATATACACTGATGCCATCTATTGGCCAAAATCGAAATTGCACCTGGGCTAGAATAATACATTTTGGCCTTTCTCTTGCATTTCAAAGATGATGGTACAAAAAAATACAAAATAATGTTTGTTTTTTTCTTTGTATTATCTTTTACCAGATCTATTGTGTTATATTCTACTACATTCATTTTACATTTCCATAAACATTTGAAAGGAAACATCAAAGTGTTTCCTTTCAAATGGTACCAAGAATATACATATCCTTGCTTCAGGGCCTGAGCTACAGACAGTTAGATTTGAGTATGTCATTTTAGGTGAAAATTGAACACAAAGCATCCACAAAGCACCCCCACACCATCACACCTCCTCCTCCATACTTCACGGTGGGAACCACACATGCGGAGATCATCCGTTCACCTACTCTGCGTCTGACAAAGACACAGCGGTTAGAACCAATATTCTCAAATTTGGACTCAGACCAAAGGACAGATTTCCACTGGTCTAATGTCCATTGTTTGTATTTCTTGGCCTAAGCAAGTCTCTTCTTATTATTGGTGTCCTTTAATAGTGGTTTATTTTCAGCAATTTGACCAAGATTTATTTGGGCTGCTATCTGAGGTGCAGTTAACTCTAATTAACTTATTCTCTGCAGCAGAGGTAACTCTGGTTCTTCCTTTTCTGTGGTGGTCCTCATGAGAAGTAGTTTCATCATAGCGCTTGATGGTACTTGCGACTGCAATTTTCCAGATTGATTGACCTTCATGTCTTAAAGTAATGATGGACTGTCGTTTATATTTGCTTATTTGAGCTGTTCTTGACATAATATGAACTTGGTCTTTTACCAAATAAGGCTATCTTCTGTATACCACCGCTAGTCACAACACAACTGATTGGCTCAAACATAAGAAGGAAAGAAATCCCCAAAATTAACTTTTAACAAGGCACACCTGTTAATTGAAATGCATTCCAGGTGAAGAGTGTGCAAAGCTGTCATCAAGGCAAAGGCATGGCTACTTTGAAAAATCTCAAATATATTTTGATTTGTTTAACACTTTTTTTTGTTACTACATGATGCCATATGTGTTATTTCATAGTTTTGATGTCTTCACTATTGTTCTACAATGTAGAAAATTGCTAAAATAACAAAAACTCCTTGAATGAGTATGTGTGTCCAAACTTTTGACTGGTACTGTACATTATCACCATTTTAATGTGCGTCACAGTTCTCAAAATAAATATTAATTATTGAAGTAATTGGTACTCACATGCAACACATAAGCAATAGGCTGGCAGTAGGAAGTATATGAAATGTAAATGGTTTAAGTTGTGTGATTTTATTAAAACCAGTTGACTTTTATTGCTTATACACCACACTCAGTTTATCTTCTCAAAAAGCTAAGGTGGCATGCCAGAGACAGGTTAGTTTATTACATGTGAACCAATCCATACAGTTTTAAATGCAGTACTGTTTTGAAAAGTTGAGACTTACAATAAACAGAGGGGGGCTGTAACAAGGGTGAGGTGTGAGTCTCAGGCTAGACATATTGGCAGTCAGGCTCTTTAGACACATGGCACTTGGATTGAAACCAGGTGCTATGATCGTATGAGATGGAAATAGAGGTATTTGGCCACGCACACCAGAGGTGGGTTTTGCGTCAAAATAAGGATGCATGTGAGGAAAGAACCTCATACCTACTAAAAAATATGGTTCTAGATATTTGATGTTTGCTTCCACTGGTCCTGGTGCCCTTGTTAAAATCAACAGCATCATGAACTCTACCAAGTACTTGAACATTTTAGCTAAAAACCTGGTTGCCTCTGCCTGAAATGTGGCATCTTGTGGATCTTCCAGAAACACACTGACACCAAGCACACCACAAAGGAATGGTTAATTGAACACAAAATCAACATTTTGCAATGGCCATCTCAGTCTCCGGACGCCATTAAAAACCTGTGGTTTGAATTGGAGAGGGCAGTCCATAAGGGCAGATGAAGGATATAAAGGATCTGTAAAGATTCTGTATGGAGGACTGGTCTAAAATCCCTCCCAATGTGTTCTCCAATCTCACAACACATTATAGAAAAAGGCTCAGTGCCGTTAACCTCTCAGGGTGAGGTTTTTGAAACGTATTTAAAACATCAGTGTCAATAATTTTGATCGCTACCTTTTTGAGAGAAAAAAAGATTACTTATTAAACTAAATCTCTTTATCTGATCAATGGTATTAGTATAAAATAATATAATTTCCCAATTTTTTTGAGCTTGTAATATAGCTCCATATTTGAATTACTTTGTCATTTTTTTCTCATCTTTATCAAGGGAGTCAATCATTTCCCACTCCACTGTAGATTTGATTGATTACATTTCTGAAGTCCACTCACCTTGCATGGCAGACTGATCTCAAACAGGTCCAGTCGGGTGTTGTTCCAATGTTGGATGATGTCAGCTAATCTCTGCCACTCTTCCTTCCCCGCCATGTCCAGTCAACCGAGTAAATACTAAAGTAACAGTCTTATATCTTCACAGTGATCCTTGTTTTTGGCCACAATCTTCAGCCAGTGCACTATTCTGCATAACCTAGAGCGATGACAGGAGTGCTCTGAGTGCCTATACATAGTAATGTTAATGTCTTCAGCTGTCCCTGGGATCCCACCCCTGTTAGTGACAGGTCATCACACCCTTATGTGTGGCAGTGACCGCAATAGACTGGCCTCTTAATCAAATTATCCTACTGTATCTGCAACACAGATGACTTGATTCCATAATAATACATATTGCATTTCCTGTGTAAAGTCTTATAGCATACCAACATCAACAATAACAGCAACATCATCTAGTCTATTGGCCCATAACTGTTGTTTTTACTGTAAAGGTGGGCGGTGTCCTAGTTAATTTCATAGTCAACTAGTTTGGGTAATCTGGTATGGGGTGTAGGCCTATAAAAAGTGGGAACAACCCTACACCCCTGTGGTTTCTGGTATGCCCCTGTACAAGGCTTATCATCAAGGTGTGTGTGGTGCAGATACTGTACTCAAACGGCTGACATCTGGTGGAGTGTACAGAGTTAAGTCATTGAGATTGATCATGAAGATAGTTGCATGATTTATAGGCTATGAGTGTTCCCTGAACCCTAGAACTCTGCCCCAGCTTGCTACAGCACGTACGAGTGCATTCCACCCTCCTTTAGTGGGGTCCAGGAAGTGATCACGCTTGAGTGGATTCCACTTCTCATGCATATCTGTGATTTCCACTAGAATGTATGTTTACAGGTCATCAATCCAGCCAGCCCATTCAACCAGATCATTAATGTAGGGCAGCTTTTGTTACTGCTCTTGACGCTTACAGGACAACTCACAATGGAACAAAGACCCTAATATACATGAACAACCAATTAAATGTTCTTTAAAAAAAAATGCTATTGTCGTCTGGATGTTGAAAATGCTATTGTATTCCATGATTCCATCAGTAGTATTTTTCAGAAAGTTTTACAGTACAAAATTACTTTCAATATGTTTATTGTCATCATAAACTAGTGTGCATTAAACAAACGATTCTTATGGTTTGAAACATATTTCACGATGTTATAAACAGTGTTTGAAAGACAAAAGTGTTTCTTTTTTTGCTCTTCTCTTCCTCCTACTGTACATGTTGCTTCTCTTCCTCCCAAGCCTCACTGAGTAACAGATAGCAATATGTAAGTCTATAAATGAGTGTAATACTGTGTGAAATGTACACAAATATATTAAATAGATTACATGATGTAGTCCTTTCTGTTGGAGTCTTTTTCCTTTCAAGACTTTTCTTTTTTGTGTTTTGTTTGTATCTCCTCCTGGTAACGCAAAATGGGCATATTAAGCGACTAAGGCATAAACATAAACTAACACAACCATTTAAGTTCTCCACGTCTTCTATGGTCTCAGGCAAATTGATGCCTGTCATCTCTGGTAATATCATGACCAGTCCATTGTACAGCACAGACATGACACCTACAGATACACATGGTGCAGTATTATCAAGCAGTGTAGCCGACAGTTCTGAGATGCAGAAATATGAGCTGAATATACACTGAGTATACAAAACATTAAAAACACCTGCTCTTTCCATGACACAGACTGACCGGGTGAATGCGGTTTCGACACCTTTTAGTGTTCATGCGACTCAAAATTAGGAAGGTGTTCCTAATGTCTGGTATACTCAGTGTAAACTGCCATGAGATGTCACAGTAAAATTGCCATGAAATATCAATAATTAGAAAACGTTACTGAATATGAGTCTCGATATAGAGTATACTACATCATATCAATATGAAGGAAACAAAAACATTAGTTTTTTGAACATATGTTTACACAATGTATGCAGTATAATACCTTATTATTGTATGTTACTGCGTGTATTACTACCAGTATGTAATCCAGGTTGTGAAAACAGAATTAAGCAGCATTAATGAGTTTCATTTTATTATTAGCTGAGAGGTGTTGGATACAGCTTAGTTCAGTCTCGATTCCAATGGCAACAGATAGCGTGACCAATGATCGCTATGGTTTTCATCAGCCACAGCCTACATAGTCTGTAGGGAGATGAAAAGAAAAGGTTGAATAGATTTTTATTTATTTAACCATGTAAGTTGACTGAGAACACATTCTCATTTACAGCAACAACCTGGGGAATAGTTACAGGGGAGAAATGAGACAATTGTAAGCTGGGGATGATTAGGTGACCATGATGGTATGAGGGACAGCTTGGAAATTTAGCCAGGACACCAGGGTTAACACCCCTACTCTTACAATAAGTGCCATGGGATCTTTAATGACCTCAGAGAGTCAGGACACCCATTTAACATCCCATCCAAAAGACAGCACCCTACACAGAGCAGTGTCCCCAATCACTGCCCTGGGGTATTGGGATATTTTTTTAGACTAGAGTGCCTCCTACTGGCCCTCCAACACCATCTGGCCTCCCATCCAGGGACTGACCAGGACCAACCCTGCTTAGCTTCAGAAGCAAGCCAGCAGTGGGATGCAGGGTGGTAAACTACATAATATATTTTTAACGGCCAAATGAAGCAGAATGGTCATCCCAGCATTTTTTATGATGGGATTACAACAGACAATCTCAAAATTAAAGTAAAAGATCAAAAAGAAAGAGTGAAAAACGATCATCCATAAACGGGGAAAAAGCAGCTCTCATTTCAACATGAATTTCTTCTTATCAGCTTTCCCATGTCAGTTATCATCGGGAATGGGTAACTGAGTTAAATTGGTTAACCTCACTATTCAGTTTGAATTGCCACCACCAAGAGCAAAGTGGAACCCCAGCCACGTTCTCCATTCTGCTACTGTACCCATACATCTACATTATGAGCTGTTCTAAATAAAATAGAAAAATACGGAAAAAGAATTCTCCAGTTAAACAAATAAAAAGACTTACACCTACTCACCTACTGAAACAAAGGGGACTATGAGGCAGGCGACTCCTCATATGAAGTTAGAGACAGCCATGAGGGGTCTCCGTCCCACCCTGTCCACCAGCAGTTGAAGATGAGACCAGTGGGCAGCTCCACCGCTGCAGAGATAAATACATTCAGGAAGATATTGTATCCTGTGATCCCCAGGCGTAGAACCAGCCCTTGAAAATCAACAGTGCTCTTGAACCTTAGAGAGAGAGCAGGGGAATAAAGAGAAAACAATTCATTCAAAATCCATTAGTGTATCATATCTACACCGTGTACAAAACATTAGGAACACCTTCTCTTTTCGTGACAGACTGACCAGGTGAAAGCTATGATCCCTTATTGATGTCACCTGTTATATCCTGTTCTATCCACTTCAATCGGTTTAGATGAAGGGGAGGAGGCAGATTAAAGAAGGATTTTTAACCTTGGTTTACAATGGTCGCGCCCCGCGGAAATCGAATTAACGTAATGAAAAACAACAACATCAAAATCCATCTGTTTAAGCTAGAGATATGTTTTTTTGCTTTTTCGCAATCCACCGCACCCGCCGATATCGCCCTTCCGCATCTGCGGTGAAAGGTGGCAGAGCTAGAGCGGTGTTTGTCAGACCATGAGACATCCTGAAAATCGGTCTTCTCACGAAAACATCTGTAGCGTCTGAACGGTTTGGACTACAGCTCCATTTTGGGGGTATTGTGTGAAGATTGATGAGGGGAATTTTTTTTAATAATCAATTTTAGAATAAGGCTGTAAATTGACAACATGTGGAAATAGTCAGGGGTTCTGAATAGTTCGGGAATGTACTTTATGTGCTGGTGGTGCGTAGCCTAAGCTTTAGGGCCTAACTGTAGTGCACCAAGCAGACCTAAAATTGACAAACGCTTTTGAGAACTTCGGAAGAAAAAGTTAACGTCGATCCACTAAGGCAAAAATGACAATGTCGGAGTTTAATTCAATAGGAGAAAATATGCGAAATGGAGAGTTGAAAATAAATAGAAGGGAGGGCCAGAACAGTATTCTAATGTTTTGGAAAGAGTGGTAAAAGAAGGATTATAGCAGTGCCGGCTATGTTGTGTGATGATTGTGCTATACAAATTGGGTGGGTATAATTTGTGGAACGTTCCAACAGGAATCTGTTCCAAAAACTTCATAACAAGGTTGCCAACAAACAAAGCATACAAAGTTGTAGGGAGTGGGCTATTTAATTACGTTTTTCGGCAGCTAATTAGCTAGGTGAACTGATCATGCTACTTTGTATGCTTTGCTTGTTGGCAAACCATGTACTTTCCAAAGTTTTTGGAACAGATTCCTGTTGAAACGTTCCACAAATTACACCCACCCATACAAATTCGACAGTCATGTCGTGGAAATGACCACCAGGGACGCCTGAAGTCAATATTAAATGAATAAGCTGGAGAGGTTCCAACAAATTAAATATTTACACTAGTGTTCTATTCATACAGCACATTCATTAATAGTACTCTCCTTTCATATCTGCACATACACAGATTCCCTATGTAATGTTATAAATCAAAGTCCACTGGTGAGACATGTTATCCTCTGTTGAGACATGTTATCCTCTAGTGAGACATGTGATCCTCTAGTGAGACATGTGATCCTCTCGTGAGACATGTTATCCTCTATTGAGATATGTTATCCTCTGTTGAGACATGTTATCCTCTGTTGAGACATGTTATCCTCTGTTGAGACATGTTATCCTCTAGTGAGACATGTTATCCTCTGAGACATAAAGCTGCTACATTTATCAAATTAAATCAAATCCAATTTTATTTGTCACATGCGCCGAATACAACAGGTATTTCACCTTACAGTGAAATGTTTACCTATAAGCCCTTAACCAACAATGCAGTTTTAAGAAAACTACCTACAAAAAATAAGAAATAAAAGTAACAAATAATTAAAGAGCAACAGTAAAATAACAATAGCGAGGCTATATACAGGGGGTACCGGTACAGAGTCAATGTGCGGGGGCACCGGGGTCGAGGTAATTGAGGTAATCAGCAACATTAAAGCTGATAGTATTTCAACCACATCAAATATCCATCCAAGTCAACTAAAATCTTATCAAAAGCATGTTGGGTCGTTTTAACCGCTGTTAATTTCAGTTTAAAAAAAAAGTTATTGCATTTTCTCCTCAGTCCCTAAATGTCTCTGCTGCATGAGAGAAGCAGAGATGAAAGAGGAAAGAGAAAACAAACATGACCAATGTCAACTAGGTTGAAGCATTCATACTATCGATTATTCTGGTAAGCAAGTTTTTTTTTTTTGTCTTCTAGGACAACAAGTAATGACAGAAGAGAAGCTGCATCTAATTATAGACAAGTTGACTAACAAATAGCCTACCAAAATGTCAGAAATGATAATCAGAAACATAGGCCTATCTAAAAAGGCCTGTCAGGAAATTGTTCCTCCATCTCTGACTGTACAGCACATTTTCTATATTAGAGGGTTAGGGTCAGGTGCGGGCATCAGAGTTTCACTTTATCACATATAGTCTGGCAGTTGTGTATAGGTTATTAGCAATGGCGGGCAGGTGAACAAACAGCTGACCCATGCACTAGTAGCGTCCACATCACTAAGGACTTAACATAGTCCACACACACACCCGCTCAGTCGTGAAGAGGGCATGACAGCGTCTCTTCCCCCTCAGGAGGCTGAGAAGATTTTGCACGGGCCCTGGAATCCTCAAAAGGTTCTACAGCTGCACCATCAAGAGCATCTTGACTGGCTGCGTCACCGTTTAGTATGGCAAATGCAACGCCCTCGACCGCAAAGCACCAAAAACTCCAGCCACCCAAGCCATAGACTGTTCACTCTGCTACTGTCCGGCAACCGCTGCCGGAGCATTGGCTCTCGGACCGAGACAGCTTCTACCCCCAAGTCAAAATACTGCTAAATAGCCATAAGACTACTAAATAGTTCATTAAATGGTGACCCGGATTATCTGCATGGACCCTATCTTGCACTGACTATATGTAAACGCACAGGACTAAATGCAGTACTTTAAGAAAGTATTCACATACTTAGAAAGTATTCACATATTTCCACATTTTGTTGTGTTACAACCTGAATTTAAAATGGGTTAAATTGAGATTTTGTGTCACTGGCCTACGCATAAACACCCCATAATGTCAAAGTGGAATTATGTTTAGAAATTCTTACAAATTAAATAAAAAATGAAAATATGAAATGTCATGAGTCAATAAGTATTCAACCCCTTTTTCATGGCAAGCCTAAATAAGTTCAGGAGTAAGAATTTGCTTAACAAGTCACATAATACACTACATGACCAAAAGTATGTGGACATGTGCTTGTCGAACGACTCATTCCAAAATCATGGTCATTAATATGGAGTTGGTCCCCTCATTTCTGCTTTAATAGCCTCCACTCTTCTGGGAAGGCTTTCCACTAGATCTTGGAACATTGCTGCGGGGACAAGAGTATTAGTGAGGTCGGGCACTGATTCTTAGCAATTAGGCCTGGCTCGCAGTCGGCGTTCCAATTCATCCCAAAGGTGCAGGCAAGTCAAGTTCTTCCACATAATCTCGACAAACCATTTCTTTATGGACCTCACTTTGTGCACGGGGACATTGTCATGCTGAAACAGTAAAGGGCCTTCCCCAAACTGTTGCCACAAAGTTGGAAGCACAGAACCATCTAGAATGTCATTGTATGCTGTAGCATTAAGATTTCCCTTCATTGCAACTAAGGTGCCTAGCCCGAACCATGAAAAACAGCCCCAGATCCTTATTCCTCCTCTACCAAACTTTACAGTTGACATTATGCATTGGGGCAGGTAGCGTTCTCCTTGCATCCGCCAAACCCAGATTAGTCCTTCAGACTGCCAGATGGTGAAGCGTGATTCATCACTCCAGAGAACGCATTTCCACTGCTCCAGAGTCCAATTGCGGCGAGCTTTACACCAGCCGACGCTTGCCATTGCGCATGTTGATCTTAACCTTGTGTGCAGCTGCTTGGCAATAGAAACTCATTTCATGAAGCTCCCGACGAAACACTTATTGTACTGACGTTGCTTCCGGAGGCAGTTTGGAACGCAGTAGTGAGTGTTGCCACCGAGGACAGGCGATTTTTACGCACTATGCACTTCTGTGGTCAGTCACATTCTGTGAGCTTGTGTGGCCTACCACTTCGCGGCTGAGCCGTTGTTGCTCCTAGATGTTTCCACTTCACAATAATAGCACTTACAGTTGACCGCGAAAGCTCTAGCAGGGCAGACATTTGACAAACGGACTTGTTGGAAAGTTGGCATCCTGTAACGGTGCCACGTTGAAAGTCACTGAGCTCTTCAGTAAGGCCATTATACTGCCAATGTTTGTCTATGGAGATTGCATTTATGTGTGTTTAATTTTATACACCTGTCAGCAACGAGTGTGGCTGAAATAGCCGAATCCACTAATTTGAAGGGGTGTCCACATACTTTTGTATTGCATTCCAGTATATTGTGGCTCTAACAGAGAAGGCCGATTGACCGAATTTACTGTGTTGAAAAGGGACAGCGCAATCCTCTCTAGTTACTGCCCTTGTTTTCCTGGAGGTGCTTTCCTTGAGCATGATATGGGGTGGAGGGGCAAGACCATGCAGGATCTTAAAGACAAGGCTTTCATCTGCATACTGCTTAAAACAATCCAGACTGAACAAAGTATGTTTGTGAATGAAGTGACAATGGTGGTAACTGTTTGGTTTGTTATCAAAAATCTTAAGTGTTTGTTCGTAGAGTTATTCAATTGGTTTCAGAATAGTAGCTCCTGGTTGTGACCAGCAAGTGAGGCAATATCTCAGATGTGAGCAGATTATAGCATGCATAGTAATTGTCTCTGGCCCCCTCCCAGTTAGGGGGAGTGATGAGCTCTACAGCGGAGTCTCACAACTCAATCGCTGGTTGAAAACTGTTTTCTGCCCCTCCCAAAAGATAGAGTTTGTAGATAATTGGCTCTCTTTCTGGAACTCACCCACAAACAGGACCAAGCCTGGCCTGCTGAGGAGTGACGGACTCCATCCTAGCTGGAGGGGTGCTCCCATCTTATCTACGAACATAGACAGGGCTCTAACTCCCCTAGCTCCACAATGAGATAGGGTGCAGGCCAGGCAGCAGGCTGTTAGCCAGCCTGCCACTAGCACAGTCAGTGTAGTCAGCTCAGCTATCCCCATTGAGACCGTGTCTGTGCCTCGATCTAGGTTGGGCAAAACTAAACATGGCGGTGTTCGCCTTAGAAATCTCACTGGAATAAAGACCTCCTCCATTCCAGTCATTATTGAAAGAGATTGTGATATCTTACATCTCAAAATAGGGCTACATAATGTTAGATCCCTCACTTCCAAGGCAGTTATAGTCAATGAACTAATCACTGATCATAATCTTGATGTTTTTGGCCTGACTGAAACATGAGGAATTTACTGTGTTAAATGAGGCCTGGTTACACTAGTGACCATATCCCCCGCGCATCCCGCAAAGGCGGAGGTGTTGCTAACATTCACGATAGCAAATTTCAATTTACAAAAAAAAGACTACGTTTTCGTCTTTTGAGCTTCTAGTCATGAAATCTACGCAGCCTACTCAATAATTTTTCATAGCTACTGTTTACGGGCCTTCCGGGCCATATACAGCGTTCCTCACTGAGTTCCCTGAATTCCTATCGGACCTTGTAGTCATAGCAGATAATATTCAAATTTTTGGTGACTTTAATATTCACATGGAAAAGTCCACAGACCCACTCCAAAGGCTTTCGGAGCCATCATCGACTCAGTGGGTTTTGTCCAACATGTCTCTGGACCTACTCACTGCCACAGTCATAATCTGGACCTAGTTTTGTCCCGTGTTATAAATGTTGTGGATCTTAATGTTTTTCCTCATAATCCTGGACTATCGGACCACCATTTTATTACATTTGCAATCGCAACAAATAATCTGCTCAGACCCCAACCAAGGATCATCAAAAGGCGTCCTATAAATTCTCGGACAATCCAAAGATTCCTAGATATCCTTCTAGACTCCCTCCACCTACCCAAGGACGTCAGAGTACAAAAATCAGTAAACCACCAAACTGAGGGACTCAGTTTAAACTTGCGCAATACCCAAGATGCAGTCACACCCCTGAAAACAAAAAACCTTTGTCATAAGAAAATAGCTCCCTGGTATACAGAAAATACCCGAGCTCTGAAGCAAGCCTCCAGAAAATTGGAACAGAAATGGAGCTACACCAAACTGGAAGTCTTCCGACTAGCTTGGAAAGACAGTACCGTGCAGTATCGAAGAGCCTTCACTGCTGCTCGATCATCCTATTTTTCCAACTTATTTGAGGAAAATAAGAAAAATCCAACATTTATTTTTGATACTGTCGCAAAGTTAACTGAAAAACAGCATTGCCCAAGAGAGGAGGGCTTTCACTTCAGCAGTGATAAATTCATGAACTTCTTTGACGAAAAGATCATGATCATTAGAAAGCAAATTACGGACTCCTCTTTAAATCTGCCTATTCCTCCAAAGCTCAGTTGTCCTGAGTCTGCACAACACTGCCAGGACATATGATCAATGGAGACACTCAAGTTTTTTAATATTATATCTCTTGACACATTGATGAAAATAATCATGGCCTCTAAACCTTCAAGCTGCATACTGGACCCTATTCCAACTAAACTACTGAAAGAGCTGCTTCCTGTAATTGGCCCTCCTACGTTGAACATAATAAACGGCTCTCTATCCACCGGATGTGTACCAAACTCACTAAAAGTGGCATTAATAAAGCCTCTTGAAAAAGCCAAAACTTGACCCAGAAAACATAAAAAACTATCGGCCGATATCAAATCTCCCATTCTTCTAAAACATTTCTGAAAAAGCTGTTGCGCAGCAACTCACTGCCTTCCTGAAGACAAACAATGTATATGAAACGCTTCAGTCTGGTTTTAGACCCCATCATAGCACAGAGACTGCATTTGTGAAGGTGGTAGATGACCTTTTAATGGCGTCAGACCGAGGCTCTGCATCTGTCCTCGTCCTAGACCTTAGTGCTGCTTTTGATACCATCGATCACCACATTCTTTTGGACAGATTGGAAACCCAAATTGGTCTACACGGACAAGTTCTTGCATGGTTTAGATCTTATCTGTCAGAAAGATATCAGTTTGTCTCTGTAGATGGTTTGTCCTCTGACAAATCAACTGTACATTTCGGTGTTCCTCAAGGCTCCGTTTTAGGACCACTATTGTTTTCACTATATATTTTACCTCTTGGTGATGTCATTCGGAAACATAATGTTAACTTTCACTGCTATGCGGACGACACACAGCTGTACATTTCTATGAAATATGGTGAAGCCCCAAAATTGCCCTCCCTGGAAGCCTGTGTTTCAGACATAAGGAAGTGGATGGCGGCAAATGTTCTACTTTTAAACTCGGACAAAACAGAGATGCTAGTTCTAGGTCCCAAGAAACAAAGAGATCTTCTGTTGAATCTAACACTTAATCTTGATGGTTGTACAGTCGTCTCAAATAAAACTGTGAAGGACCTCGGCGTTACTCTGGTCCCTGATCTCTCTTTTGACGAACATATCAAGACTTTTTCAAGGACAGCTTTTTTCTATCTATGTAACATTGCAAAAATCTGAAACTTTCTGTCCAAAAAATTATGCAGGAAAATGTATCCACGCTTTTGTCACTTCTAGGTTAGACTACTGCAATGCTCTAATTTCCGGCTACCTGGATAAAGCACTAAATAAACTTCAGTTAATACTAAACACGGCTGCTAGAATCTTGACTAGAACCAACAAATTTGATCATATTACTCCAGTGCTAGCCTCTCTACACTGGCTTCCTCTTAAGGCAAGGGCTGATTTCAAGGTTTTACTGCTAACCTACAAAGCATTACATGGGCTTGCTCCTACCTATCTTTCCGATTTGGTCCTGCCGTACATACCTACATGTACGCTACGGTCACAAGACGCAGGCCTCCTTACTGTCCCTAGAATTTCTAAGCAAACAGCTGGAGGCAGGGCTTTCTTCTATAGAGATCCATTTTTTATGGAATGGTCTGCCTATCCATGTGAGAGACGCAGACTCGGTCTCGACCTTTAAGTCTTTATTGAAGACTCATCTCTTCAGTAGGTCCTATGATTGAGTGTAGTCTGGCCCAGGAGTGTGAAGGTGAACGGAAAGTCCCTGGAGCAACGAACCGCCCTTGCTGTCTCTGCCTGGCCGGTTCCCCTCTCTCCACTGGGATTCTCTGCCTCAAACCCTATTACAGGGGCTGAGTCACTGGCTTACTGGTGCTCTTCCATGCCGTCCCTAGGAGGGGTGCGCCACTTGAATGGGTTGAGTCACTGACGTGATCTTCCTGTCCGGGTTGGCGCCCCCCCTTGGGTTCGTGCCGTGGGTGAGATCTTCATGGGCAATACTCGGCCTTGTCTCGGGATAGTAAGTTGGTGGTTGAAGATATCCCTCTAGTGGTGTGGGGGCTGTGCTTTGGCAAAGTGGGTGGGGTTAAATCCTGCCTGTTTGGCCCTGTCCGGGGGTATTGTCGGATTGGGCCACAGTGTCTCCCGACCCCCCTTGTCTCTGCCTACAGTATTTATGCTGCAATAGTTTATGTGTCTGGGGGCAAGGGTCAGTCTGTTATATCTGAAGTATTTCTCCTGTCTTATCCGGTGTCCTGTGTGAATTTAAGTATTCTCTCTCTCTCTCTCTCTCTCTCTCTCTCAGGACCTGAGACCTAGGACCATGCCTCAGGACTACATGGCCTGATGACTCCTTGCTGTCCCCAGTCCACCTGGTCATGCTGCTGCTCCAGTTTCAACTGTTCTGCCTGCAGCTATGGAACTCTGACCTGTTCACCGGACATGCTACCTTGTCCCAGACCTGCTGTTTTCAACTCTCTAGAGACAGCAGGAGCGGTAGAGATACTCTGAATGATCAGCTATGAAAAGCCAATTGATATTTTCTCCTGAGGTGCTGACCTGTTGCACCCTCAACAACCACTGTGATTATTATTATTTGACCCTGCTGGTCATCTATGAACATTTGAACATCTTGGCCATGTTCTGCTATAATCTCCACCCGGCACAGCCAGAAGAGGACTGGCCACCCCTCATAGCCTGGTTTCTTCCTAGGTTCTGGCCTTTCTATGGAGTTAGCCACCGTGCTTCTGCATTGCTTGCTGTTTGGGGTTTTAGGCTGAGTTTCTTTACAGCACCTTGTGACATCAGCTGATGTAAGAAGGGCTTTATAAAAAAAATTGATTGATCATAAATTTAGATATCAGATGTTGGTGGATGACATAATCAAATCCAATAACAGTGGGAGACATATGAGGGGAAAGGAAAACATTCAGCCCCATACATTCAAGGTCATTGGCATATTTCCATATGATACGATTGCATTTAAAGTTATCTTTAATGTACAGTGCCTTCGGAAAGTATTTCTTGACTTTCCCCACATTTTGTTACGTTACAGCCTTATTCTAAAATAGATTTTTTTTAAATCCTCAGCAATCTACACACAATACCCCATAATGAAAAACCGAAACATTTATGAAATATAAAAAACAGATATACCTTATTTACATTCGTATACATTCCCTTTGCTATGAGACTAGAAATTGAGGTCAGGTGCATCCTGTTTCCATTGATCATCCTTGAGATGTTTCTACAACTTGATTGGAGTCCACCTGTGGTAAATTCAATTGATTGGACATGATTTGACCCTGCTGGCCACTTCATTTTTTGCATTTTCCCTCTTATTCTTATTCTTTTTCTAGGAATGAGAGGTCATTGTTGTAGATTCTGGCTCACCAGGTACCAACTCAAATTACTCATTCACTCTGCCTTTTGCTCTTCAACCTCTGTCTCACTTTCTGTCATTTCAGCTGGGATATGTGATACGTCTGCCCTACTCATGGGGACAGGATTGTTGTCCTGCACATACTGTCGTGTGAACAACTTTCCTCTATGCACCTGATGTTGTCCAGTGTAGTAGGACTGTACACTACCGTCTCCTGACACCCTCTAGAGTGGGATTGTGTCTGCCAGTCTTGTCTACGCGCAAGGCCTTGTCCATCATAAAACACTTTGTTCCAGTGAGGACCCGTCTTTACAGACTGTGTTATGGGAGTGATGGGTGATGTTTCAACATATACAAAACGATCTCCATTGGAGCTGTTTGTGAATTGACGCTTGTATCTTATCATGTGCCTCACAACACTATCATCTGCTGATTCAGGTAGTTCTTTATTTGTAACTTGAATTGATTTCTGGTCAACCATGCGTGACTTCAAACTGAACGGATTATTCTCTTTGAACACAACATGTTTTCCTCTGACTGTTATTCCTTTGATCAGAAGCTTTACTCTTGATTCCTTACTGAGAAGATATATATGCCAGAGTGCACTTACTTTGGAGGAATTTCATGTATGAGACTGGTAGTGCTCCTCCTCCTTAATGGGGTTGGCTATGGCCTCCTCCTTTGGACTGGAAAACCCACCACCGGCCCAGGTGACAGGCCCGATAGTGGTCAAGTTCCTGAGGTTCAAGGACAAGGTAGCTGTTCTGGAAAGAGCCAAGAACTTGAGAGGAACGTATATCTTCCTCAACGAGGACTATCCTGAAGCTGTGTGCCAGAAGAGGAAAGAACTGATCACAGCCATGAAAGCTGCCAGAGCGAGTGGAGTCATTGCTTACATCCGCTACGACAGGCTCATGTAGTGTTAATGTTTAAAGTAATTTGTTTAACATTGAAATGTATCACCAAGACTATTCACCATTATACAGTGAAGATACTTCTTACTCAAGTATTGATGGACGGTTAATCCTCAAATAGACATTTGCTGGATTCAGTGTTCTCCAGCAATTGAAGCTTCTGAGTTGGGCTGAATACTTAGACAAAAGGAGATTTCAAAACATAACAAAAAATATGGATATATCTTTCCGGACCTTTCGGAGGTCAATAAATCCCCCCCACCCTAAAAAAAATTTCCTTGCTCCACGAGAGAAGCAGAAATGAAAGAAAAACTACAAATGTCAACTAGATTGTTGATGATGCATTGATCATTCTATCAATTTAAGGCATTTCTGGTGAATAAGGCTTTATTTAGTATTCTAGACGAGCATCAAGTAATGACAGAAGAGAAGCTGCATGTATCTAATTAAAGACAAGTTTACTAACAAGTAGCTTACCAAATGTTTGAAATTATAAGCAGAAAATATCTAAATGAGGCTTAAAGACAATCTTTTTCTGCACCCCCTGTCGTTCAGCAGTCCCTGAGTAACGTGTGCCGGTAGCCTACATGAGCCTTTTGAAGTAATTGTTTGACAAACAGATGAAAACATCAGGGGCGCAACTTTGGTTTTAGAAGTTTTTTTATCCAGTCGGATAAACACTCTAAACAGCCGACCCGACTGCTCGGAGGCGTCTGCATGGTCCTAAAGCACACCGTTGCCTCGTTTTGTATCACATTCATATGATAAAACTGGGGGGGGGGGGGCAAGAATACAATTTCAGAATGTGGGGGGGGATGTCCCCCTGTCCCCAGTGAAAGTTGCACCCCTGGAAAATATCATGACTGGTTGTGTTAATGCCACATTAAAAGGTAGGCTAATACATTTTAAAAGTTAAAGAACACATCTTTACTATTAGGCCCATAGAGATCCTATATGTTATTCTATGATTAGGCCCATAAAAAAAGTGTGTGCAGACATAAGAGGTCCCCTACCGGCAAGAAATGAAATCTACTTTCACCCCTGATTAGAAGTGTGATGGCTATATGGTGTGATAAAAGTGTCTGCTAAGTGACCAAAATGTGAAAATTAATACTTGCAAAGCAAACTCTAATGATCACCGTCCCCAAACAAGGCCAAGTTTAATTACATTGCGAATTATTTGGGACACCGTTCATTATAGAAATACCCAGTGTGCTTTGCAAATGTTTAGTTTTACCTTCATATTTTGGCCATTTAGCATACGCTCTTATTCAGAGCGACTTAAGGCGTCCTCATGCTTCCAAGTTCATGCATATATTATGATGACATTTTGTGAAGTTATTTCGGCTGTTCAGGCACACACATTTCTTTCTTGATGCAATCCGAAGTCCGTAGTCGAAGTCTACGCCCCTTCATTGGTGATTGGTCAAGAGTAGGGATTCTTCAATAAAGTCTTTGTTGTCATGCAACGAGAGACGACTCATTTTCATGCACATGTTTTCATTGAGAAACACTGCACCAAACATCTTAGTTAGATGTAAAATTGTGTGACTAAGATCTCCTCAGCAAAAACTTTACAATGAATGAAAGATTTCTTGAGTTATCTTAGATTAATTCGGACTATTTTGGCTATGGCGTCTCAAAATGAACAAACATTACTATTGGTGCTTCTCTCTCGTTTTTCAAGCAAAGTTTTTTTTAAGTGAGTATGCACACTTCAGGTATCACCGGCACCAAACGAGGGGTGACAACATTCAGAGGAGGTGCTAGCGAAAGAACTGCAGAGCAAGAGTGACTACATGTTCGATGCTGAAATCCAAATACTTGAGTACTCGAGTTTCATGACAATGTGCAACCACCAGAGGCGGGAATGGTGAGCAGAAAGCGATTTTGACAAAGTGTTACAGCAGCGATGAGGCAGAAACCGACTGTACCAATAAAATAGGTTTACAATGCGGAATGTTTACAATGCGGCCGGCAGGCGCAGGGAGGAGGTGACCCACCACCAAAGTCTCAGTTTAAGGTCAATCATGCAAAAGCCATAGGGTCGAGGGAACATAGGTTCGAGGGAACATAGGGCTGAGGGAACATAGGTTGAGGGAACATAGGGCCCTGAGAACAGATACATAATGGTAAGTAAAATTACATAGCGTTCTGAGGTAAATAATGTTAAGGTTATGAAAATAATTAAGAAAGGATATTCAGCATCTCGTTACATTATTTTGTAATGGGATGTAATTGTGAATTGAACTGACTCATTTGGACAATGTCCCAGTATGCCAATTGCCTACTGTTAAACTGGGACTCCTATATATCATTTTAATGGAGAAATAGTTTTTTTTGGGGGGGGGGGTCAAATGTTCAATTTAATTTTACTCAAATCTGATATCAGCTACCTTGCTAGTGAAAGCTAGCATTGCTGCATTTTCAAATCAAAGTTTATTGGTCGCATATTTTTTTTATATATTTTTTTTATTTCACCTTTATTTAACCAGGTAGGCTAGTTGAGAACAAGTTCTCATTTGCAACTGCGACCTGGCCAAGATAAAGCATAGCAGTGTGAACAGACAACACAGAGTTACACATGGAGTAAACAATAAACAAGTCAATAACATGGTAGAAAAAAAGAGAATCTATAGACAAGCTGTGCAAAAGGCATGAGGTAGGCAATAAATCGAATAATTACAATTTAGCAGATTAACACTGGAGTGATAAATCATCAGATGATCATGTGCAAGAAGAGATACTGGTGTGCAAAAGAGCAGAAAAGTAAATAAATAAAAGCAGTATGGGGGTGAGGAGGTAAATTGGGTG
Organism: Salvelinus sp. IW2-2015; assembly: GCF_002910315.2. NCBI lineage: Eukaryota > Metazoa > Chordata > Actinopteri > Salmoniformes > Salmonidae > Salvelinus > Salvelinus sp. IW2-2015. Next base: position 2,729,200 of record NC_036849.1, read on the forward strand.
GTAGTTTACAGATGGACTATGTACAGCTGCAGCGATCGGTTAGCTGCTCGAATAGCAGATTTTAAAGTTGTTGAGGGAGATAAAAGTCTCCAACTTCAGAGATTTTTGCAATTCGTTCCAGTCGCAGGCAGCAGAGAACTGGAAGGAAAGGCGTCCAAATGAGGTTTTGGCTTTAGGGATGATCAGTGAGATACACCTGCTGGAGCGCGTGTTGCGGGGTGGGTGAGCCATCGTGACCAGTGAACTGAGATAAGGCGGCACTTTACCTAGCATAGCCTTGTAGATGACCTGGAGCCAGTGGGTCTGACGACGAACATGTAGCGAGGGCCAGCCGACTAGGGCATACAGGTCGCAGTGGTGGGTCGTATAAGGTGCTTTAGTACAAAACGAATGGCACTGTGATAAACTGCATCCAGTTTGCTGAGTAGAGTATTGGAAGCTATTTTGTAGATGACATCGCCGAAGTCGAGGATCGGTAGGATAGTCAGTTTACTAGGGTAAGTTTGGCGGCGTGAGTGAAGGAGGCTTTGTTGCGGAATAGAAAGCCGATTCTTGCTTTGATTTTGGATTGGAGATGTTTGATATGAGTCTGGAAGGAGAGTTTGCAGTCTAGCCAGACACCTAGGTACTTATAGATGTCCACATATTCTAGGTCGGAACCGTCCAGGGTGGTGATGCTAGTCGGGCGTGCGGGTGCAGGCAGCGAACGGTTGAAAAGCATGCATTTGGTTTTACTAGCGTTTAAGAGCAGTTGGAGGCCACGGAAGGAGTGTTGTATGGCATTGAAGCTCGTTTGGAGGTTAGATAGCACAGTGTCCAAGGAAGGGCCGGAAGTATATAGAATGGTGTCGTCTGCGTAGAGGTGGATCAGGGAATCGCCGCAGCAAGAGAAACTCATTGATGTATACAGAGAAAAGAGTCGGCCCGAGAATTGAACCCTGTGGTACCCCCATAGAGACTGCCAGAGGACCGGACAACATGCCCTCCGATTTGACACACTGAACTCTGTCTGCAAAGTAGTTGGTGAACCAGGCAAGGCAGTCATTAGAAAAACCGAGGCTACTGAGTCTGCCGATAAGAATATGGTGATTGACAGAGTCGAAAGCCTTGGCCAGGTCGATGAAGACGGCTGCACAGTAATGTCTTTTATCGATGGCGGTTATGATATCGTTTAGTACCTTGAGCGTGGCTGAGGTGCACCCATGACCGGCTCGGAAACCGGATTGCACAGCGGAGAAGGTACGGTGGGATTCGAGATGGTCAGTGATCCGTTTGTTGACTTGCTTTCGAAGACCTTAGATAGGCAGGGCAGGATGGATATAGGTCGTGTAACAGTTTGGGTCCAGGGTGTCTCCCCCTTTGAAGAGGGGGATGACCGCGGCAGCTTTCCAATCCTTGGGGATCTCAGATGATACTAAGGAGAGGTGAACAGGCTGGTGATAGGGGGTGCGACAATGGCGGCGGACAGTTTCAGAAATAGGGGGTCCAGATTGTCAAGCCCAGCTGATTTGTATGGGTCCAGGTTTCCAGCTCTTTCAGAACATCTGCTATCTGGATTTGGGTAAAGGAGAAGCTGGGGAGGCTTGGACGAGTAGCAGCGGGGGGGCGGGGCTGTTGCCAAGGTTGGAGTCGCCAGGAGGAAGGCATGGCCAGCCATTGAGAAATGCTTGTTGAAGTCTTCGATTATCACGGACTTATCGGTGGTGACCGTGTTACTGCCTCAGTGCAGTGGGCAGCTGGGAGGAGTGCTCTTGTTCTCCATGGACTTTACAGTATCCCAGAACTTTTTGGAGTTAGAGCTACAGGATGCAAATTTCTGCTTGAAAAAGCTGGCCTTTGCTTTCCTGACTGACTGCGTGTATTGGTTCCTGACTTCCCTGAACAGTTGCATATCGCGGGGGCTCTTCGATGCTATTGCAGTTCGCCACAGGATGTTTTTGTGCTGGTCGAGGGCAGTCAGGTCTGGAGTGAACCAAGGGCTATATCTGTTCTTGGTTCTGCATTTTTTGAACGGAGCATGCTTGTCTAATATGGTGAGGAAGTAACATTTAAAGAATGACCAGGCATCCTCAACTGACGGGATGAGGTCAATATCCTTCCAGGGTACCGGCCAGGTCGATTAGAAAGGCCTGCTCGCAGAAGTGTTTTAGGGAGCGTTTGACAGTGATGAGGGGTGGTCGTTTGACCGCGGACCCGTGCGGATACAGGCAATGAGGCAGTGATCGCTGAGATCTTGATTGAAGACAGCAGAGGTGTATTTGGAGGGCAGGTTGGTCAGGATAATGTCTATTAGGGTGCCCATGTTTACGGATTTAGGGTTGTACCTGGTGGGTTCCTTGATGATTTGTGTGAGATTGAGGGCATCAAGCTTGGATTTGTAGGACTGCCGGGTGTTAAGCATATCCCAGTTTAGGTCACCTAACAGAACAAACTCTGAAGCTAGATGGGGAGCGATCAATTCACAGATGGTGTCCAGGGCACAGCTGGGAGCTGAGGGGGTCGGTAGCAGGCGGCAACAGTGAGAGACTTATTTCTGGAGAGATTAATTTTTAAAATTAGAAGTTCGAACTGTTTGGCATAGACCTGGAAAGTATGACAGAACTTTTGCAGGCTATCTCTGCAGTAGATTGAACTCCTCCCCTTTGGCAGTTCTATCTTGACGGAAAGTGTTATAGTTGGGATGGAAATCTCAGAATTTTGTGGCCTTCCTAAGCCAGGATTCGGACACGGCAAGACATTAGGTTGGCAGAGTGTGCTAAAGCGGTGAGTAAGGCAAACTTAGGGAGGAGGCTTCTGATGTTGACATGATGAGGCCAAGGCTTTTTCGATCACAGAAGTCAACAAATGAGGGTGACTGGGGACATGCAGGGCCTGGGTTTACCTCCACATCACCCGAAGAACAGAGGAGTAGTAGGATGAGGGTGCGGCTAAAGGCTATCAAAACTGGTCGCCTAGAGCGTTGGGACAAAGAATAAAAGGAGCAGATTATGGGCGTGGTAGAATAGATCTGGCATAATGTGCACGACAGGGGTATGGTGGGGCGTGGTACAGCGGAGGCAAGCCCAGCACTGGGTGATGATAAGAGAGGTTGTATCTCTGGACATGCTGGTCTCAATGGGTGAGGTCACCGCATGTGTGGGGGTGGGACCAAGGAGGTATCAGAGGTACGGAGAGTGGAACTACAGGTCATTGCAAACCAAAACAATGATAATGATAACTAGCCTGAACAACAGTATGCAAGGCAATTGATATTTGAGAGAGACATACAATAAGGCATAAAGTGATTGCAGGCTTGATTGGGAGAGCTAGCTAAACAACAGGTAAAATAACAGCAGCAATAACAGGGTGCTAGTCTAACACAGCAACAACAGGTAAAAATGGCGACGACTAGGCAGAGAGGGTCGGATTAACTACACCAGATCCTGAGTTAAAGCACAGAGCCGACAGATAAAACACAAATAAACAGAATGGAGTACCGTGAATTAATGGACAGTCAAGCATGCATCAGCTATGTAGCCAAGTGATCATAGTGTCCAGGGGGCAGCCGTAGATGGAGCAGGAGGCCTCCACTAAGCTAGCACGCGCGTTTAAAGTTAGTAGCCCGGGGGTGGTCTGCTCAGACGGAGGGGGTCTGCTCAGACGTGGTCGTGTCGACAGAGAATCCAAGCCAGATGGCGATGGCGAAAGAGAGGTTGTGAATTGTAGAATGTGTTTGCTAACTGGTGCTAGCTTCGTGGCAGTGGCGCTAGCTGCGCTAGCCGCAAGCTAGCTGTGAGGATCAGAAGCAGTGGCTCAGGGATTACGCAGGAATCCGGCTTGTTGTCGAGAGACAGTCCGATGCTGGTAATTGGTGAGTAATATCCAGGCTAATAACAGGGCTGGTGTCTGTGCAGAAGGTAAAAGCTACTAGCAGCGGCAAAAAAATGGCTAAATTAGCTTGTAGCTGGTATTGTAGCCCAAGAATTCGCTGGTAGACCTCTTCAGCTAGCCGGCAGATGGGCCTAGCTCGAGGCTAGCTCAAGGCTAACTGGTGCTTGCTTCGGGACAGAGGTGTTAGCCAGTAGTAGCCACTCGGTTGCAGCTAGCTAGCTGTGATGATACGGTGTAATTGTCCAGAGCTTGCGTCAGGAATCCGGTGATGTGGTAGAGAAAAAGCAGTCCTATATGCTCTGGGTTGATATCGCGCTTGCAGACTGGCAGGTATTGGCCCGGTATTGAAGCTGGCTGTGTCCGAGTTGAGGGTGAAGACCGCAGCAGTGGCTAACTGACTACTAGCTAGTAGCTAGTTATCTGGCTAGCTTCTGATTGGGGGTACGGTTCTAAAGTATAAAAAAATAGCAGGTCCGTACCACATTGGGTGAGGCGGAATGTAGGAATGTATATTCAGTTCCTAGGTGGAAAGTGAAATTAAAATATATACGAAATGTATACGAAAAATACGAAGACTATTTACACGGGACAGGACAAGGACAAAAGACACGTCCGACTGCTACGCCATCTTGGATACTTGGATATACAGATTTGCATATGTTTTTGCAGGTGCACAACAATATTCACATAATCCAAAAAATAGAAATTAAGACAGTATATTAATAGAAAAAGGTGTGTACAGCAGTAGTTATAAAGGATGGGCCATGACTAGAATACAGTATATACATATAAAGTGGGTAAGACAATTATTTTACTTAGAATGATATTACCTCACCAAAATTAAAAACGTTTATTTTGCTGTATTTGACTCTGTTGACAATAAAACAGTCATTGAAATTGAGGGTTGAGGGGTCTTTCTGGTTGCATTTGATAAAATGTCCATTCGACTGTAGTGTTGAGAATGTTGAGCTGATGGACCTAGGTCATTTTATCGTATGTATATACAATTACATATACATCATATAATCATAATTAAGCCACCCCCTTAAGTAGACAATGGTAAATGGCTTGAGTGAACATTTATCCACCATCTTTGCTGCAGTCTGCCCTTCTAAAAGTAAAGTTTATGGTCCTTAATAGTACACTATTTCTCTTAGTGTCTATTGCAATGACATGGGGTGCTTTCCAAGAATGTACATAAGGTGAACTCCTCTTCTGCAGTGCCTTTAATAATATATTAGTAACTGGTGCGGTAGGTTATGTGTAATCATGAATTTCAACAACAACAACAGTTCGTAGAAGAACTAAGCTCAACGTTAGCGCATATGGTTACATCACCGACATATACGCCAACCAAAACACTTTCAAAAAGGTCTACAACAGCGAGCAAATAATAAGAAATCTCATTGGAAACCAATACAAATCATAATTCACAAGAAATGAGGGAATGTCATATAAGGTTTCTCTCGATTGATCAGCTACTACCTGTTAGTGTTTAGCTAGTGTCTTGTAATAGACTGTTAGAGCATGTAAGATTTGCTTCAAATTCAAATCTGGAACTTGAAGACAGTTTTTTATTCTTCCCACTCTAATCAGGGACAGATTCTGACCTTGGACAGCAGGTGGGTGCAATTAGTAGAACAGAAAACCAGCAGTAACCTCATAGGGTAAGATTGAATACCCCTGGACTATAGTCTCCAGTGCTAGAGTTGTACAGCAGCTATTGAAAGAGGCTGGCTAATATAATCTCAGTCCAGGGGTATTCAAATCTTACCCTATGGTTAACCAAAGTACTGCTGGTTTTCTGTTCTACAACCTGATAAATAATTTCACCCACCTGGTGTCCCAGGTCTAAATCAGTCTCTGATCAGGGGGGGAAGAATTTGAGTGCAATAGTCTATAGTCTTTATCTCCCTGTGATAAAGCCATTTCTGTATCAGATGAGATGGGGTCTGCTTGTTGTTTTTTTACATAATGTTGAACCTGACAGGTTTGGGTATCCCTTCTGAATGGCACCCAGCATGTCCTCTACTGCAGGTCATTCTATAGGGCTTTCAGTATGTCCTCTACAGCAGGTCTGTCTATAGGGCTGTCACAGCAGTGAGAGAACAGCACCCTCCCCTGGTCATCCAGGACAAAGTCTCCTCCAAGCTGAGAATACATGGAAAACAGAATGAACGAAAAATAGAACCATACAAGTACACTCCTTAATGAATGCATTCTTTATGTATCTGATCATCTCACAACCACACCTGAAACATATCATCTTCAATAGACGGCAGACCTCTTGGGAACTCCAGGTTTGCCACAACGTATTCAGCGTAGAGTAACATGTTGTTGAAGTTCAACACTTTCTTTAGAGATGCTCTCAAGCCAAAAGTGCTGTACACCTGCAATCCCCCAACATAACACGACTGTTCATAGTGCATTGTAAATTAATAGTAGTAGTAAATACACTACATAGTATGTATAACATACATCATTTCAGTCAGATAAGTATCAGGAAGTGAGGGAATCAAATACAGTTGACACTGCGATGCCTCGTTCTAAATCAATCAATTTGCCTGGTAACTCTAACCTTCCTGTGTGGGTCTAACACCATGTCATACTGGCAACCTGTCTCCGCTAGCCAATGCAACGCCCCCTCTCTGCAGCCAAATGACACCACCACCACTTGCACTGAACATGCATCCAGGGCAATCTGCAACACAAGGCACAGTGCTCTGTGTAATGACCTCAACTTTAATAGGTTTTTTTCTGTCCGGCACCTGAATGTGGACGTGCATATTATTCCTTTATCACAGTTCTGTGTATCCATAAAGGTTATAGGCTATGCACAGAGAACTAATGTTGATGAGAAGAGTCGACTAGGTGTATCATAAACCTTAGCTGCAACTGTCAACACATGGCTCACCTTATGGGCCTCCAGATCTTTCAGATGGATTCGACAGAGGAGGCAGGAGAACTGACGGATCAACACAAGTAGAACTTTCTCACCTCTCCCAAGGTACTTCCCTAACGTCAGAGTTCTGAACAAATACAGAAAGGCAGAGAGACAGACGAAATACGTCACTTCTGACAGACAGAAGCTAATTCCCTGGTTTGAGCTATTATCTATCGCAAAGAAGAGGCCGTGTAAGACAAAGTCATCAAACTCACGCTCCAGTCTGGGCATCAATGAGGGGTATGTCAGGCGACAGGCATTTTACTTGTGCCTCTTGACCAAAGATTCTATCGCCCAGATGTAGCTCCTTGTCCAAGTACTCCAGAAAACTATCCCACTGCATCTATTACCAAGCACATCCAGTTGATGTCAGAGGAAGGAAGTGATAAGTTAATACAAGGTAGCTGCCTCCAGAACAAGAAAAAACGCTAACCTGCTAAGCTAATACACAAGAGTTTTTACACAGAATCATGCAAGTAATATCAAACACAGGCCTAGCAACAGACATATCAGCGTACTCCCAGCTGCAAGAAGTCCTCAACAGCGTCCTGCATTTCAGCACATCTAGAGAGAGAGAGAGAACAATAACTATGTAACTTCTGTATGAGCTGTTCAAAGGTTAATCTAATGAGGTAAACAGTTAATTATTACTAAAGGCATTGGCTCTAATAAAGTTGATCTCACAAAGGTGTTGACATTCAAAGTCAATGGTTTTGATTAGGAAACATGGCTTTGCTATATGTCTTACTGGTAGCTTCTCTTCCATAGTTCCTCAGCTTCCTTTTTCTTCTTCACTGACATGCTGGTGGTGTATAATAATCAACGTCTTTTGTTATTTGCAAACATATTTGGTAGTCATTTCCAATAATAATCATTGAATCTATATAGGGTAGATTTTGCATTATTTCCAGAGTATATTTTCAGTGCCTGAGAGACTGAGTCAGTTTGACAGCAAATACGTGCTTATAGACAGATTGTAAAGGGTTAATAACTTGTTCATGTAAAACAGAACCTTGTGAATAACCTTGCCCCTGCTGGAATAAGTCCCAGTAGCGATTGGTCCAGTTCAATACGGATCTTCTTCCTGATGTAGTCTTGCAGAAGTCCTATAAATGATATACGTTTATTTAATTAACTGTCATAGCCTCTTTTGAGGACATTGCTGACTTTAACTTACTGTTGCCATTTGCCAACAGCTCATTAGCCTTCTACATATTGTCCATGTTGAGCAGGAATGAATCATGAATCTTTAATAGATAGCGCTAGCTGTAGGCCTAGTACACAACCTACCCTCTTTGCTCTCCTGTTTAGCAAGTTCCAATAGTGCTTTTCCATTTTCAACAAAACTTGTCAAGGCTTTCGCATAAGTCTGCGCATCTGTCTCCTTCTCAGCCATGTTGTATGGTTAATGATTAATGATTAACTACCAGCAAAGATGTGTAATAAATACAAGATATACAACTCCTAATCAATCCAGTGTTAGGCTTCCCATTTATACAACTCCCCCTTCTCAGCTTCTCTTCTAACATGGAGTTATAGAAAGAAGACAACAAGAGCACGTTTTTATTGTTTATTCTTAAAAAATCCAGTCAAATAAGTTATGATCACTTCATGTTCTTCATCTCTGATTGTAACTTACTGTAACTACACCATAGTCTAGTCAACTGTCTCCAGTTCCCTATCTCTCTGCTCCTGGGCCTCGTCTCCTTCAGCTGCTGCAGGAGAAGAAGAAGAATAAGAAGAAAAAGAGCCAGTGGTCTCCTCTGTCATCTTGTCTCCATTACACCCCTCTATGTGATGTTCCTCTGGGGTCTTGCTGGCCTCGCTACTGGCCTCTGGGGCCTCAGTGTGTCCATGTGGCTCTGTGGTGGTCTCCTCCTCTTCCTCGTTGTCAAAGAACTCAGGTGGCACAACGTTGGAAAGGGTGAACGACATTTGAATCTCCTGCAGACGGGACTTCTGGGCCTTCAGGTTCTCCAGCTCGCTGGTCAGGTGTGTTGCAGGAGCAGGTTTTTCCGGAGCAGGAGTTACAACTGCGAGGGTTTCTGTAGCAACAGGTACTTTGAGAGTAGGGCTTTCATTAGAGAGGTTTTCAGAGGGTGTCTCAATGGGCTTCTCAGCAGCAGGTACCTCTGAGTTCTCCTTCTCCTTTGTCTCATTTTCTTTCATCTCCGCTACACTGGTGGCAGCCGCTGGATTTGCTTCCTGGAGCTTATGAGAGAGACTGTTCCTCTCCTCCTGCAGCGCCCGGCACAGTTTTTCCAGCTTCTGGGTCTTCAGGGTGAACAGCTCAAACTCCTTTTCCTTCAAGGTTTTCTGAACGGAGTAGAAATATACAGGTTGAAAATCAGTACAGATATTCATAAAGATCACTCATAGGTATCATTCCAAATGGTATCCTATTCACTATATAGTGCATAAAGTCAATAGGGCTATGGTCAAGCGTAGGGCACTAGGGAATAGGGTGCATTTGGTATGCAGCCACTATCTCCAACATGAGTCAAAGAGTCATATTTAACTCTTTGTTGCTTGTTTGTCTTTCATCATGTCTTTGACAGAGGGTGACCGTAAAAGTAACATTCAAAAAAATGGGTGAAAAGTGTACGCCATGTTTATGGTATCTTACGTCTGTGAGCATATCAATAAGAGCCTTGTTGCAGCCCTCAAAACGGCTTTTCCATTGAATAGACTCCTTCTCCAGCTTCCTCATTCTCTTGGTCATCTACAAGACAAAACCCATCACATTTTAAAGTGTGTCAGTTCAATCGAAGAGTAAACAAAGGGAATGTATTTGTGCCATGGCAACAAAATTGACCTCCTATAAGATTATAGATAAGGTCATCATAATAGGAGATAGTAATATACGGAGAACAAGACTTAGGCTACCTTATCCATGTCCTGTTTGAAGCTGGCGTACACTCCATTGCTCTTCGACACAGTCCCCTGGAACTGATCGAACTTCTCAGAGTACATGGACAACTGGAGGGAGAAATGGGAAAGTTAAGTTTGTAAAATATAGAGACAGACACAGAGAGAGAGAGAGAGAGAGAGAGAGAGAGAGAGAGACAGAGATTTTGATTGTATTTTATTAGGATCCCTATTAGCCGACGGCAATGTTGACAGCTCGTCTTACACGGTCCGACACATAACGAAAAATACATTACAGACAAAAATACGAGGGGGGGGGGCAGACAGACAGACAGAGACAGTCTCCATTTACCTGGGCCTGCATCCCTTCCTCTTGCTCTTTCAGAATCTGCACCTTCACCTGTGACTGTGCCGCCTTATTTATCAACTTTGGAGAAATACAATTTATAAAAAAGAAATCAGTTAATAATTATTTGCTTTGTCACAGAATGGAATTTCTCAAAAATATTTTATGTCAGTGTCTAACTTATTCCATGCACTGATATATATTTCATACAGTATAAAAAATTTACTTAACATGTGATTAAACTCTTACATAACAAATACATATGAATAAAATATCTTAAATTGTGTCAAGACTTGCTGAAAGATGCTAACTTACATGATCCCTCTCTCGCTTGTGCTTCTCCTCTCCCTCTTTAATGAACATGTTTGCCTGTTCAAGTTTAGTTTCCAACAACTGCTGCTGCAGGTCTCGATGTTTGAATACCTTTTCCAGGTTCTGCAAGGTAAGACGAGGGAGACTGGGTCACTTTTCACCGAGACGAACATCACACGTTTGGACGCAACATAGCCACAGTAAGACAGGAGGCAAGGGCTAGTATTTATCATTGGTATATTGCTAGTGGTTAACATTTTTGACTTGAAAGGAGATCTATGACATTTATGCAGAGGAGATGAACAGAGCCAAGCTTATCAGACACTAACAACACTGTGGGGGGAAAAAACAACTAAAAAAACAACTTCTTTGCACAAACACTCACACTTGTCTTTTCTTACTAGCACCGACGTTGCTGATAGCTATTTGATTGAGGAACATTTACCTTACTATGACTGTGATGTGTGGTTGTCTCACCTAGCTAGCTTAAGATTCATGCACTGCTAAATGACTAAAAAGGAAACGTAAAATGAGACAAATGAACCACTGAGCATGCTCTTGAGTCTTGACTCATGGAGGAGCACGCTTTCTTTTGTCACACCGTGACTCCTGGTGTTGCATGGGCCTGTTGTGGTCAATAATGAGGGGCTCTCTATCTCAGTTGAGTACTGAATGCCGTCGCTAAGGAAATCGCAATGTGTTTGTGACATACCGTATGTTCGAGAGACGCACATAGTAACATTTGTTTTATTGTTTTAAAGCATCTTTGAGATTCTCATTGTATTGAAAAACGCTACATAAAATAAATATATTATTATAGCATGCTGATATAAGTAAACACATTCAGTTTAAACTGCACTACAAACTCCAGTCCAGAGCATCTGTAACAAGGCCCCATACCGCTTCTCTTGCGTCGTACTGGGAGATGAGGCTCTTGAGTTTCTCTGCCAGGTCGCTGTTCTCCTGACAGAGTTTGGTGTTGCGGTTACTGTGCTCCTCGATCTGGACCTGGATGTCCGTTAGCGTGCTCTGGAAGTGAGTGGTGATGTCCTTCCTCTTCAGGTCATCCTCCCTGCACCTCTGGAGGGTCTCCTCCTGCATGATCACATTATACAGGATGATGCACAGTTAGTTGGGTGGCAGGTAGCCTAGCAATGGGTTGCCAGTTAGAATCCCGGGAAGTGAGCTAGCAACCGGAGCGTTCCTGGTATCAAATCCTAGATACCATTGCCTGTCGTTGTGCCCTTGAGCAAGGCACTAAACCCCCACAACAGCTCCCCGAGCGCCCAGTGTGGCAGCCCCCGCACCTCTCCAAAACATCTATATGTATGTGTGTCTTTCGGGGGGGTTGGGTTAAAAGCGGAAGTCAAATTTAGGTTGGACCGTGTGTGCAATTGACCAATAAAGTTATCTTAATCTTCATCTCACACTCACAGACACCTGATGCACAGTAAGTTACACTCACAGATATACTCATAATGCAAGGAAATATGTACTGTAATGTCGCTGCACATACAAGCAGACACACAGACCGTGTACGCACATACTAAGGGCTCTATTCAACCCGCATCCCGGAAGTTCAGCTTTACAGCATCATTTAAATTTAAAGGCAATGTTCCCGCTTGAGTGGAGACTGCATTCCGAGGAAATGTTGCATATGTCAGCTCAATCGGAAATGACCTTTACATTTCTAACAGCGGAATCTGTAACGCTTCAGCTTTACAAATTGAATAGAGCCCTAACTGTAGCCTAACCATACACATGCCACACAATTTGAACTTAGTGAGCGCCGCTGGTTGTTGCATCAGACCTGGGTCAGTATTTGAGCTTGGAGTTTGCACTGGATTTAGCTTGGGAGTTTGAACTTTCGGGACTATTCCATTGGTTCCACTGTATAGGGAATATGAAATCAAGCACAGTTTAGGTATTTAAAAGTACTATTTGATATATGCATTTGATTAAGTCTGGTTGGCTGTAAACAGTGAGAAGAGAGCCTCACCTAGGACGTTAGACAGAGCAGTCTGTGTACTACAGTATATGCTACAACGAGAGGCTCACCTTCAGTGTCTTGTTGTGTCTCTGCAGCTCCCTACACAGAGATTCCAGTTTGCTGCGGGCCAGAACCGCTCTGCTGTGTTCACTCTGAAGCTGGTCCTTCTCCTTCATCACCTGAAGAAGCTTCTTCTGCAGAACCTTCAGCTGCTTCTGGTCACCCCGGTGCTCCTCCAGCTACCAACACACACACACATCATTTTTGTTCTTCACAAATCAAATATATGTAGAATAAGCAAATACTGTGGGCATAGGTGTAGACTAATTATATGGTACTGGTTAGCAGCCAGTTAGATAAATATAACTATATGCTTCACTATGAATAATATAAAACATATTTAGCATGAACAGAAAATACAAATGTACATGGGCAAAGACCACATCTAGTTCCCTACTAGACACCACGGCATACTACCTCCGGTGTATAATTCGGCATGGTCCACTCACCAGCTCAGCGTGCTTCTTGATGATGGCCTCCAGTTTTTGCTCTGGAGTGCCGAGCTTGTTCAAGCTCTGCATCAATAGCATGGCCTCTCTGCCTGAATCGAGATCATGTCGCAGGACAGTTAATACCACTAAAACTATTGATACACTGTAACACAAACAACTATTGATGCTGAATAGATGCTAAATAGAACAGAAGAGGAAAGATGAGGAAGAACACACAACCCACCGAGGCTTTTCAGCATCTTCTTCTCTAGTTTCTGGTCCTTGGCGGAGCTCTTGGTGACCTGCTCTGTCAGAACCTCCTCCTCCACCTCTTCCTGCTCAGCAGGCTCCTCACTGGCCTCCTGGTAGGTACTGATGATGTCCTCTAGCTGCTTGCTCAGGTCCTCTGTCAGGTCCACCTGACCCTGACACTGGGCTGGATCCCCCTGGTCACTCACCTGACATGTCTCCATTCTGATAGGCTTGCACTAAGATACAATGATACAGCATAGAATTAGAATTACTTGAACTAATATGGACATATTCTTGTTCCAAGTTCAATGTTTCTGTGAAGGATGACAGTTAATGAGACGAATCTTATAGCCCTATTTCACACACTCACAAAGAAAACGCCCTGATTAGTTTCTCAAGCTTGGAAATTAAAAGCAGTGCTATGTACTAATAGTATTTGATATACTACTGTATAAGAAAAGCCAAGGTCAAACCAATCTTTATCAGAATAGCTGAAATAATATTTTCCAATTTTATTTCAACTGTTTTCTCTTGTTTATGTATTTTATTACCCTTAATGACATAGTCGATCAGATTAGCAATTTATAATCTGTCAACCTCCACTGTCTGTTTGACTATTGAAGTCTGGTAGTGCTTGACTGTGGCCTGTTTACGTGCATATAATTAGCCTGCTGCCTGGGTGCATACCCTCTACTCAGTCTCAACTCACAGGCAGAGCAGAGTAGTCAGAGCACATGGCACCTGTTCTGGGCCCATATGCTATTTTAGGAACTTCTTAATATGGGCATGTTTTTGTTTTTTTTACAATCTTACGCTTGTTGTTGTAAATTGTAGATAGATTAATGACACTTAAAAAGATCACTTTAAATATCCAGCAAAGTACTTAAGTGACTACTTAACTGAGTTTTAATTTCTTCTGAGTAAATGTAAATTCTGACATACTGTATCTCTTTCTATTGCCTAATACATTCCAAGAAAAACTTTGAACAGAACATTAATTTGATACAACGGGACATGTAAAAATGCATTTGGCCTATACTGTAGCTGACAACTTCTCATAAAACACCAAAGAACAAGAGGTTCCATCACGATAGAAACATTACACTGCTTCAACGAGTGTGACAAGTCACCCATTCCCCCCCAAAAGTAAGCTTATCCTAAATACATTCAAACGTACAATGCAAACTTACAATGCACAAGACAGAAAACACATACCCATGAATATATTTCATTCTACACCATCCAAAACTCAAATATCTGCAAATAAACGCATAGAAGATATTGAACTGCTTCTTACCAAAAGGTCCAGGATCTAGGAGAGGGGAAAGGAGACGTGAAGAGGGGGGTAAGAGAGAGAGGGGGAGCTCTAACTCTGGCCCCACAAATTTAACAGCTGTGAAGAAGACCTCAAAATAAACCACCGGGACATAACAGAGAGACAGGGGAACAAATTGACAGCAACACAGAAAGAGAGAGGCCATAGAGAAATAATAACATATAAATCGCATCCCCTGTTCAGAACGTCCCACAATGAAACCACACAAACCTTATGCCTCTAAGCTTGTAATGACCTACCGACAAGAGTTATGTTGATGTTTACCAAGAAACGTTAAGGACTTTGTAACAGTATTATCAGGGGTCGCGTTAACGCAGGATTCGCATTTGTCACGCAGAAAAGGAAAGACAGAACGCAGAAAATAGGCTACATCTTGTTGCGTTTTATAAAATGCTTCTTATTGTAAATTCTGCTCGGTTTTCAGTCAGGGTTCGCTCCAAATCGTTCATGTAAAAGGACTACTTTTTTGCTTTTTTTTTGTTGCACTTCTACACTCCGATGAAATGTTTTTGCTCTGACTGATGTGCAGACTATTGTAGACTACTTTTGTCCGGTACTTTCCTCCTGTTTAGTATTTCTCTGGTAGCTAGTTAAAATGCTAGATTCTTCAAGCAAAACATTAGGAAATGTATCTGGCTACATTCTTTCTACGATAAACATTGAGAAATATGATGGCCATGCATCGTTTAGTTATTGCACGCCCCAATCACTTCATTTATGCAAAACACCACTGTTGACTTTCAATATAAAACGCAGGTGAAATGGTTTAAAACGCATGTGTTTTATGGTCTGCGTTTTAAAAATGCTGATTTCTGAAAGCTATTGCGACCCATAGTACTATGTAGATTCATAAACTATACAACCAGCAATCATATTTTGCTCACCCTCCAGCATATTAGAACTGAATTAATAGACAGCGAATACATTTTATGACTAAACGACACACGAAATCCATTGTATAATTGATCATGGTATTCTTAGTAACAGTGCCTGGAATGTGAAGGATTGTGTTTATGTGCAATTGACGTTCTCCCCTTTCTCAAAGTAACAGTTGCCTGTACTGATCATTCATCACCAGAAGATGTCAGTAGAATATAAATCTCTATTCACTTCATTCTGGAGAGTTCTCCCGCCCAGGACAAATATGATATAATCTGAAACATCACTGTGTTTTCTCTATCCTGACTGTCCTGTAACGATGTCAATAACTAATCAAGGGAATTAGCGACTGCTTTAATAAGAGGTAAATAGTCTGTAACTTGGTGAGTTAACACTAACACTGCCTTTTAGTTAGTTAAATAGTTCTTCAAAGTTCTTGAAATGTTCCGGATTGACTGACCTTCATGTCTTAAAGTATTGATGGACTATCGTTTTTCTTTGCTTATTTGAGGTGTTCTTGCCATAATATGGACTTGGTCTTTTACCAAATATGGCTATCTTCTGTATACCACCCGTACCTTGTCACAACACAACTGATTGGCTCAAACACATTAAGAAGAAAATAAATTCCATAAATTAACTTTTAACAAGGCACACCTGTTAATTGAAATGCATTCCAGGTAACTACCTCATGAAGCTGGTTGAGAGAATGCCAAGAGTGTGTAAAGGTATCATCAAGATAGAGGGTGGCTGCTTTAAACAATCTAAAATCTATTTTGATTTGTTTAACACTTCCTTAGTTACTACATGATTCAATGTGTTATTTCATAGTTTTGATGTCTTCACTATTATCCTACAATGTAGAAAATAGTAAAAATAAAGAAAAACCCTTGAATGAGTAGGTGTGTCCAAACTTTTGACTGGTACTGTATGTATATATACAGTGGGGCAAAAAAGTATTTAGTCAGCCACCAACTGTGCAAGTTCTCCCACTTAAAAAGATGAGAGAGGCCTGTAATTTTCATCATAGGTACACTTCAAATATGACAGACAAAATGAGAAAAAAAAATCCAGAAAATCACATTGTAGGATTTTTAATGAATTTATTTGCAAATTATGGTGGAAAATAAGTATTTGGTCAATAACAAAAGTTTATCTCAATACTTTGTTATATACCCTTTTTTGGCAATGACAGAGGTCAAACGTTTTCTGTAAGTCTTCACAAGGTTTTCACACACTGTTGCTGGTATTTTGGCCCATTCCTCAATGCAGATCTCCTCTAGAGCAGTGATGTTTTGGGGCTGTTGCTGGGCAACACGGACTTTCAACTCCCTCCAAAGATTTTCTATGGGGTTGAGATCTGGAGACTGGCTAGGCCACTCCAGGACCTTGAAATGCTTCTTACGAAGCCACTCCTTCGTTGCCCGGGCGGTGTGTTTGGGATCATTGTCATGCTGACTAAATACTTTTTTGCCCCACTGTATATATATATCATTTGTAAGTCCAAAGATGGATGTAGCATCTACAGATTGCCCCTTTAAGTCTATCAAAAGTGTGCGAGTTTGAGCATGTGTCTATTAGGTCTATGGATATTTTTTTATCAGCATGAATTAGATTGAGCAATAAAAGACCCACTTTTATTCCATAGGCTGGGATCCATGCTATGCAGCTATTGCAAAAGCACAATTTCACTGGCTGTCAACTGGTTTCAAAAACAATGATTGATCGGCAGCTTAAACTTCTTGCATTCAACGATTATTGGGTTCAAATACACATTTAGATTTGTGAACAGCCATCCACTTCAATCCGTAAGGCGCAAATAGTTAAATGAGAGAGCAGCAGTGATTCACATCAATGCGCTATCTAGTTATCAATTATAAATTATATCCGTATCGCCGTAGGCTACACCACTGCAGTCATTCTTACCTCCAAGCGTTTATTCGAGTTGGATCATCTTTGGATGCCGACATTAGTCGCACCATTGGAAGACATAGCTTGGACTGTAGCCTGCAAAAGCCTATTCCTGCTCCTTTCCAGCAATCCATCAAACACATTTGGTGTGTCATCATAGTGGTCTCTGACTTGTGGTCAGACTCGCTCAGGTGGAACAAACTTATAATTGTGCCTTTTTTCAATGCTGATTTGAATGTCATTGAGTAAACAGAGAAGGGTTTTCCCAAGCATCCTTTCTGAATTTGAAAGTAATCCTCGAAGTAATCATCTAGTTTTTCAAAAGTATCTATAATCTGATTATAATATTTTTTGCTGGTAACGTCACGGATTACAGTTACAGTTTTTTTGTAATCCCTTACATGTAACGGATTACATGTAATCCGATACTCGCCAACCCTGCTCATGGGGACACTACGTCACTGCAAAATCTACTGGTAGAGCTCGAAACTTCAAGCCCCTTGGGTGCTGCCATAGAGTTACATTAGAACTGCCCATCCAAGAAGGCTCAAGATCATTGGCCATAGATAAAATGACATCATATTATATCTACCGTAGCTTTGATTGGAGTGATCATGTCAACATCATACTTTCAAAATCTTAGCTAGCAAGCTAGCAGTCATCATCATGAATCAAGTCAGCAGGGTGGCAGGTAGCCTAGTGGTTAGAGTGTTGGACTTGTAACCGAAAGTTTGCAAGATCGAATCCATGAGCTGATGAGGTAAAAATCTGTCGTTTTGCCCCTGAACAAGGCACTTAACCCACTGTTCCTAGGCCATCATTGAAATAAGAATTTGTTCTTAACTGACCTGCCTAGTTAAATAAAGGTAAAATAAAATAAAAAAGTCAACAATCTACTGGCAAATCCTTTTCAGATTAAGAGAAATTCTAGATAAAACATATCGGTGCTCATCAACCATTGGACATAAACATTACACAACAAGTTGGAAATCGCAAATTCAACAATGAGTGGTTTGGAAGGAATCAGTGGCTAACTGCAAGCATTGCAAAGCAATCACTATCCTGCTATTCAGTGGAGTGGGTGTGTGGTCCAAGTCTGGGTTTAATGGTCTCTTTTCCAAGCTTAAAAGGATAAACATTCAACACGATGGGCCAGAAAAGGTTGAATACATTGGCCATGCAGTCAATCCAGTATGATTTCTGCTCTGTTCAAAACAACTGGGAAGTGGGAAATCTCAGACTTCAGTGAGTTCAAGACAACTGGCAACTCTGAAAAAAACTTGCACCGACTGGAAAAATACGTTTTGAATGGTCATCCAATTCAGAATTCAAAGTCGGGGACTTGGGTCTTGTATGCTGCTACATAAATTATGTAATATGTCAGGGAGATATGTATACTGTAGCTAAGAACGTAATACTAAGTGTATGTTGTGTAGAAAGCTGTTAGTAGCCCATGTGCCTCACCCTAATAATTTGGTGCCTTTCCCCCTCCTAACTTAGCCTACTGTTCTGACTTGGTGGTGCACATGTAGCCAATAGCCTGTTTTAGAGAAATTGTACCATTGAATATTATAAGAACTTTGTCTGCTTATATGCACCCCTTTATTTATCCTACGGTTCTGACTTGGTATACAGGGAGAATACTGTAAGAATGGCCCATGTCTTAAATTCTGTCGCTGTACATTTAAAAAGTGCTGACCAAATAGTTATGTCCATCATAGCTCGCTCATTAATGTCTTAATCGAAATGACAGATTACCTCTTATCCGCTCGCCGTCACCTTATGCCATAGTTTGTTCATCTCAATTGTCAGTAGAAACGACATTTGTTTAAGCAAGTCAGCCATATCAGCTGTTTTTTTTAAAAGACAGTAAATCATTTCATGTTGTTTTGCTACCATGCTGTGTTGTCATGTGTTGCTGCCTTGCTATGTTGTCTTAGGTCTCTGATAATTGTAGTGTTGTGTTGTCTCTCTTGTCGTGATGTGTTTTGTCCTATATTTATTTATTTTAATCCCAGCCCCTATCCCCGCAGGAGACCTTTTGCCTTTTGGTAGGCCGCCATTGTAAATAAGAATTTGTTCTTAACTGACTTGCCTAGTTAATTAAAGGTTAATTCAATTTAAAAAAGAAATGAGGCTGTTTCGCTGCCAGGCAAGGCTCTGCTGATAGCCAGGTGTAGCAGTGGTAAGGATTCACTCTATGATGCTGAAAAGAAAGCTCAGCTTTATGTAGGCCCTAACAGTTTGTGGGCACCGCAAGTCACCATTATAGTGTAATTCATGTATAGTTTAGTGTTGTGTTGTGCAGTGGCTTTGCTGGCATGCATCTAAAAAAAAAAAATTGGGGGGAGTTTGCCCAACCAAGATTTACATGCTAAAATCGCCCCTGCCATACAGTATGACCTGTGATAGCATGTAAATGGAGTCGGTAAAGTGATAGCTACCCCAGACATCATGGTGAGAGTTAAAGCTGAGTATAACGTATTTTAAATCAATCTACACTCATGTCTCAGCTGTGAAACTGTAAATGTCAAGTCAATTTGCTAACGTCATGTTAACTTCAATATTTAAAATGCAGCCATTATTTTTTACCTCTTAAAAGATATCTACAATCCACATAAAAAGTTGTGAATTCAACACTGAAAATTCAACCCAGAAAAAAAACTGCACATTAAGGAAATATGAATTTCAGTGTACAAGTATTTACATTTGTAACGGAAACAAATGAATTAATCCACCCATCTTCTTCACCTAAAACCTAAAAGAACATTCACACTTAAAATTAAAGGGAAGAAAATTGTAAAACTTAAATGCACTGTACATGCATACCCCTTTACTTATTTCACATTTTGGTGTGTTACAGCCTGAATTCAAAATGGATTAGATAGATTTTTTTTCACCCATCTACACACAATACCCTATAATGACAAATTGAAAACATTTTTTTCATTTCTTTCTTCTAAATGTATTGAAAATTAAATACAGAAACATCTCATTTACATATCTATTCACACCCCTGAGTCAATACATGTTTGAATCACATTTGGCAGTGACTACAGCTTTGAATCTTTCTTGGTAAGTTTCTAAGAGCTTTGCACACCTGGATTGTACAATATTTGCACATGATTATTTTTTTAATTCTTCAAGCTCTGTCAAGTTGGTTGTTGATCATTGCTAGACAGCCATTTTAAAGTTTTACCATAGATTTTCCAGACAATTTAATTTAAAACTGTAACTAAGCCACTCAGGAACATTCAATATTGTCTTGCTAAGCAACTCCAGGTTATATTTCCCCTCGTGTTTTAGGACATTGTCCTGATGAAAGGGGAATTTGTCTCCCAGTGTCTGTTGGAAAGGAGACTGAACCAGGTTTTCCTCTAGGATCTTGCCTGTGCTTAGCTCAATTCCATTTATTTTATCCCCCAAAAAACTCCCTTGCCAATAACAAGCATACCCATAACATGATGCAGCCACCACCATGCTTGAAAATATGAAGAGTGGTACTCAGTGATGTGTTGTGTTGGATTTGCCCCAAACATAACGTATTCAGGATATAAAGTACATCTCTTTACCACATTTTTTGCAGTTTTACTTTATTTCCATATTGCAAACATGATGCATGTTTTGAAATATTTATATTCTGTACTCTGTCATTTAGGTTAGTACTGTGGAGTAAATACAATATTGTTGATCCATCCACAGTTTTCTCCTAT
The DNA here is from genome assembly GCF_002910315.2 of Salvelinus sp. IW2-2015. Classification (NCBI taxonomy): domain Eukaryota; kingdom Metazoa; phylum Chordata; class Actinopteri; order Salmoniformes; family Salmonidae; genus Salvelinus; species Salvelinus sp. IW2-2015. Next base: position 2,750,112 of record NC_036849.1, read on the forward strand.
CACAGCCATTAAACTCTGTAACTGTTTTAAAGTCACCATTGGCCTCACGGTGAAACCCCTGAGTGGTCTCCTACCACTCCGGCAACTGAGTTAGGAATGACACGTGTATCTTTGTAGTGACTGGGTGTATTGACACACCATTCAAAGTGTAATTAATAACTTCACCATGCTCAAATGGATATTCAATGTCTGCTTTTTTAAATTTTAACCCATCTACCAATAGGTGCCCTTCTTTGCGAGTCACCGGAAAAACTCCCTGGTCTTAGTGGTTGAATCTGTGTTTGAAATTCACTGCTCGACTGAGGGACCTTACAAATAATTAAGTGTGGGGTACAGAGATGAGGTAGTCATTTAAAAATCATGTTAAACACTATTATTGTTCACAGAGTCTATGCAACTTATTATATGGCTTGTTAAGCACATTTTTACTCCTGAACATACTTAGGCTTGCCATAATAAAGGGGTTGAATACTTATTGACTCAAGACTCATTTCAGCTTTTCATTTTAAATTAATTTGTAAACATTTCTAAAAACAGAATTCCTTTTTGACATTAATGGGGTATTGCGTGTAGGCCAGTGACACAACATCCAAATGTAATACATTTTGGCTGTAACACAACAAAATGTGGAAAAAGTCAAAGGGTGTGACTACTTTCTGAAGACACTGTAGATAAGGATCACTTAAAAGAAGTGGAATGTTTGAACTCACAATAGCTCACACGATTGTTTTTATTTCTCCTCACTAACCATCTCAGTCAGTTATCAAAGTTAGGATGAAAGTGCTTATTTCAATTCATAAAGGTTTCAAAGGCCAGAATAACAAAAACAAGTTTTTGATCAAGCCATAAGTTATAAAGCAATGACATGACATCATAAGGATCTCATAATTATCGGTCAGTGGGACACACTGTTGCATAAGTGGAGATAATATACAGCATATAAATAGTAGTCAAATATTTTCCATCATCAATAAGAGAGTACTTTTCTAATATATAAAGACATCTCGCAAGTATACATAATATTCACTTCTCTATTTGTGCAATAGCATAAAGATAAAAACACAACGTTGAGAATCTGCAACATAAAACATGTCAAATAGATACATTTACATTAAACGTAGCTGCACAAATCAGCAATTTAATTATTCCACAAAGTAAAAGCTATGTTTTAGTGCAATATTCATTGATGGTAAATAACACTGTCACGTCAGACAATTCTGATTAAAAGTTCCTTCAAAATGATATTCACTTTTCCCTTGCTTAATATGCTCGTTCAAAACATAGGTGGAAAGCAAAGAAAAGGCACGGACAGACCTTTGCTGTTCAATCAAAAGCACCAAACTGGACAAGAAGCAAGTCTACGCTAAATTTGGTCAGACTCAATTTTCAAATACTTTCATATTTCAGATACTTTTGTTGTTATTTCCCCTCCAATTTTTTCAATAATCAAACCCTTAACTATCATCACTCGATATGAATACAATAACAGCCTATATTCAAAGTAGTCAAATCAAATCAAATGTTATTGGTCACACACACACATATTTAGCAGATGTTATTGCGGTGGTAGCGAAATGCTTGTCCACGTATACATGTCCACATATACATGTGTATGCACATACTGTATGTGTTAAGAGTGGGTTATGGAGTATAATCAACATCAATAAGTATGTTTGTGTGCAAGTGTATGCAAGCTTAATTAATATATAAGCATTTACTTTGATACCATGTTTTGCACCTGTGGCCACCACTTCAACTGACTTCTTGCTTGTCCTTCGCTATGAATATTCATGCTGACCTACATGTTCAAAAACTCTTAATTCATAGAGAAATTCATAGAGAGCATGAAGTCTGTGTCGTTTCTGTATTTCAAGGTTTGTTCTTGGCTCAGATATAGATATAGTCTGTGGGAGGGAGACAGGAGGGAAGGGGCTTGTTAGATGATTGGCCTTTACACTACTTGCATGCAGAAACCTGAACCGACTGAGAGGAGAGCCTCCAACACCCAACCAAAAGGGCCTGGATGAAGTCATTTTGTATGTCTGACTGCCTGTCTGTCTGTCTAGAGGAAGGAGATTGAGAGGGACTGTGGGTGTATTCTGGTCCCAGATCTGCTTGTGCTGTCTTGCCAACTCCTATGTGACCATAGAAGTTGGCAAGACAGCATAAACAGATCTAGGACCAGGCAAGCTGGGGACTGGACGATGGATGAGAGGCTCAGCTGCTCCTGGAGGAAGCGCCAAGGTACACTATATGTACAAAAGTATGTGGACACCCCTTCAAATTATTCGGCTATTTCAACCACACCCGTTGCTGACAGGTGTATAAAATCGAGCACACAGCCATGCAATCTCCCTAGACAAACATTGGCAGTGGAATGGCCTTACTGAAGAGCTCAGTGACTTTCAACATGGCACCGTAATGGGATGCCACCTTTCCAACAAGTCAGTTCATCACATTTCTGCCCTGCTAGAGCTGCCCCGGTCAACTGAAAGTGCTGTTATTGTGAAGTGGAAACATCTAGGAGCAACAACGGCTCAGCCGCGAAGTGGTAGGCCACACAAGCTCACAGAACGGGACCGCCGAGTGCTGAAGTGCGTAAAAATCGTCTGTCCTCGGTTGCAACACTCACTACCGACTTCCAAACTGCCTCTGGAAGCAACGTCATCACAAGAACTGTTCGTCGGGAGCTTCATGAAATGGGTTTCCATGGCCGAGCAGCTGCACACAAGCCTAAGATCACGATGTGCAATGCCAAGCGTCAGTTGGAGTGGTGTAAATGTCACCGCCATTGTACTCTGGAACAGTGGAAATGCATTCTCCAGAGTGATGAATCACACTTTATCATCTGGCAGTCCGAAGGACAAATCTGGGGTTGGTGGATGCCAGGAGAACGCTACCTGCCCCAATGCATAGTGCCAACTGTAAAGTTTGGTGGAGGAGGATTAATGGTCTGGGGCCGTTTTTCATGGTTCAGGCTAGGCCCCTTAGTTCCAGTGAAGGGGAATCTTAATGCCACAGCATACAATGACATTCTAGACGATTCTGTGCTTCCAACTTTGTGGCAACAGTTTGGGGAAGACCCTTTCCTGTTTCAGTATGACAATGCCCCCGTGCACAAAGCGAGGTCCATACAGAAATGGTTTGTCGAGATCGGTGTTGAAGAACTTGACTGGCCTGCACAGAGCCCTGACCTCAACCCCATCGAACACCTTTGGGATGAATTGGAACGCCGACTGCGAACCAGGCCTAATCACCCAACATCAGTGGCCAACCTCACTAATGATCTTGTGGCTGAATGGAAGCAAGTCCAGTGGAGGCTGTTATAGCAGCAATGGGGGGACCAACTCCATATTAATGCTCATGATTTTGGAATGAGATGTTAGACGAGCAGGTGTCCACATACTTTTGGTCATGTAGTGTATGTCCCAAATGGTACCCTATTCCCTATAGAGTGCATTACTTTTGACCAGAGCCCTATGCAACCCCAGTCTATAGATGCTCCTCAGAAGTGATCCTGAGGGAGGCGATGGCCTTGGTGCAGGTCTGAAGACCCTCTTCCTGCTTAGGGTCCCTGACCGTGAGGACAGAGACAGGATCTTTCTCCTCCTCAGAGTCCCAGGGTGTCTGGTGGGGGGACGGCCTCTCCCTTTCCCGCTCCTTCTCCTGCTGCTGGGCTACTGTGTCCTCTGCACCTGGGCCCGCCACACAGGCAGATCCCTCCTTATTGCTGTCCTGGTGGAGCTCAGTCTTCTGATGGGACAGGGCTGACAGATGGGTCCGGTCAGAGCTGCAGGAGGGCAAAGAGCGCAGTACCTGGATCCCCCCGATAGGGACCATGGGGAGAAGAGTTCGAGCCTGCTGCTGGGAGTGTAGGGGAAGGTGGCTGAGGACGTTATGATGGGTACAACTGGAGCTGGAGGGACCAGGCAGGTTGGGGAGCGTGCTTCTCCTCTGATCCTAAAAACAAAAAGTTATAGTGACTACCAGAATAAACTTTTCTACAGTTTAATGCAGGGACTCCAGCGGTGGGAGAAAAAAAATGAATAAATGTTTTATATCAAGAAATGAAGTCAGTGTAACTAGTTTTGCATGGACAAGCATACTAGTCAATCTAAACATGTGTGTATAATATAGTGTATACAACTACATTACATACCAAATCCATTTCAATGGATCCTCCCTTGTGGACAAGTTCAGCCTTGGCTTGTTGCATGGATTTATCGCCAGACCCTCTGTGTTGCGAGCCCCCTCTACGTGGAGACACAGCCCTCAGCACCACCCTCTGTCTGCCCCGGGCCGATGGCTCCCTCCTCCCAGGCAGGTCCACTCCGCCTGGGGACATGGGCCTCTCCATGCAGGCCGGGGAGAGGTGCTGGATGGGGGTGACGTTGGGGGAGCTGGGCCTCAGCTGGGAGGTGTCCCATCGAGGTGAGGAGCGACCCCGGGGAGAGAGGTCTCTACGGGGTGATGGGTAGCGGAGCTGGGAGGGGGACGGTTCCCTCAGAGGGGACTCCCAGCCAGTGGACAGCAGACCGGTGAACAGACATCCCTGGTCAGGAGACAGCATGGCCAGGCTACAGTCCTCCTCCACAAGCCTCGCTCTCTCACTCTGCTCCTTGTCCAGGCTGGAGGCCAAGACAGTCCTCCGGTCTGGCCCTGTCCTCTTGCCTGAGATGGAGGTATGGGGATGGCACGATGGAGGCACGATGGAGTTGGTGAGGCAGCTGGGGAGAGAACGGAAGGTACTGAGGGTACAGCCATGGAGAGCTGACGACACAACCTGGGTGACGGTGGTAGCGGTGACCGACGGAGAGGCTATGTCACAGGGCTGAGGGCTGGTGCTCCGGGAGCGGATCTTTGGAGTGGAGCCACCGTCGTAATCATCATCGTCATCTTCGTCGATGTCATCTATCTCTTCATCCATGCCATCGGAGTCGTCTGCGTCTGAGAACTGGTGTTTGGCTGTGCTCAAGATCCCGGTCTTCGAGTCTTGCTGGATGTCATCTGTATTGTTTGAAAGAACAGAAAAAATTATGACAAATATAATATCAAATTCCTTTCTGTCATTAATTCAGTGTTACATATTTGAATAATTCATATTAGGGAGTAAAGTATAGTATACTGGTCATTGGACAATATTTTACCAGATTCCTGTGTGTCTGTATCATCCACTGTGACTGACACACCAAGCTCAAGACACTTCTTCATGTGAGCCTTTGACTTCATATGCTTGGTCAGGTTTCCTGTAGGACAACAAACATTTAAAGATGAATCTTGTTGAGCTTACTATATTCATTACCATTCAATTGTACATTTTGGAAATAAATGTTCCTATTGTCATCAATCAATCAAATGTATAAATCCCTTTTCAAATCATCAGTTGTCACAAAGTGCGTCCGTACCTCTCGTTTCATTCATTTCAATGGAATAAAAAGACGGGACACCCACCTTTCGTTTTGAAAGCGAAGTTGCAGACCCTGCAGACGTAGGGTCTGACGTCAGTGTGGGTGCGTATGTGTTTCTTCAGCATACTAGGTTTCTTACAGCGGATGCCACACTCCTCACAGATATACTTTCCCCGGCCTCTGCCCCTCACGTACACATAGTCCTCATTAGACTTGAACCTGAGGGAAGGGAAACAATCCTTCATGTGATGTTCTATAAAAAGCTTTAGACATGCAAGGTAAGTGAAAAAACATATATTTCATCTAATTCCAGGTCACCCTTGGGAAAGGGGTCTTCTGACCTCAATAGGACTACCGGGTTAAATAAATAAAGTTACAAATCGTTTGTACCACCAGGCGTCACCCCTATATAAAACATTACAAACTGACATTATAATGAACACTCTATTGCTTACTGATTAATGTGATAGTATCATAACTGACCCTCCTTCAAAGATTTTGATCTGGGTTGGCGTTGGTGTTAGCGCTGCTGTTTGTTTCGAGGAGACCTCCAGGTCTTTCCAGTCCTCCTTCGCTGCTTTTACCCTGCAGCTGGCATCCTTCACTTTCCTTCCATGGCAGATCACATCCAGCTCTTTGAGCTCCGGTTTGCTCTGTAGCTAAATGAGATAGATACATAAACATTCATACGAAGAAAGAATAAAAAATAAAAATGTAACCCCGTTTTCTCTCCCCACGATCTTGTCTCATCGCTGCAATTCCCCGATGGGTTCGGGAGAGGAGAAGGTCGAGTAATGCGTTCCCCAGAAACCGCCAAACCGTTTGCTTAACCCGGAAGCCAGCCGCACCAATGTTTCGGAGGAAACACCGTTCAACTGACGACCAAAGTCAGAGTGATGAGCCAAGTAAAGCCCCCCCGGCCAAACCCTCCCCTAACCCGGACGACGCTGGGCCAGCTGCGCTATGGGACTCCCGGTGGGATCGAACCACAGGCTGTAGTGACGCTGCCTTAGACCGCTGCGCCACTCGGGAGTTCAAGAATAAACATTCTGTTAACATGCAGTTTAGATATGTTTAGGTAATGGAGTGAGGTAATACAGGATATTAACAATGTAATATGGTTACAATATTATACAATATTAGATCGTTTATGATGTAACCTGAGTCAAGGATTGTATACATACATTCAATATGGAAATGTAAGGGTGATTTGGACTAAATCAAACACTAACAATAAAGGTTCTCACCAGCTCAAGCCTCTGCCTCCATAAGAGTGAGGAGGAGACCAGTTTCCCAGTCCCAGGTTGGTACATGGCAGCCATGGTGTACACCCATGTGTTAGTCTTCTGTTTGGAGCGGAGCAGAGCCAGGGTTGCACTGGTGTTGAGGTTAGGAGGGTTGGGGTTATGGGAACTGACGCACCACGTAGTGTACACAGAGGACATAGGAGAAGTGTCGGGAGTGCTGTTCGGCTTGGTGTAGTTCAGATAGCACCAACTCACAACTGTCGTTGTGCGAAGACTTGGAAACTGAGATATCAGTTTGGTGTTTTCACCGTCAGAGATGAGGATGCCCTGACCTTTGACTAACTGCACCATCATTTCCATCTGTGCCTTGCAGTCCATGCCAGACTCTTTGAAATCATTTAGAGACATCAGAGAGGGTGGATGTAGGCTTGTTTCGGTTGAGGAGTTGTCCATAGGGGAATCAGAACATTCTGACCCTTGTTGCTGAGGTGAGATGAAGCTTCCACTTGCTCGGGCGTCTTGAGAATGATGTGAGGATGACACAGACAAAGAGGATATAGAAGAAAGGCCTGACAGTGATGCTCCCTGGTTGGTGTCACTTTTAAACTCTGTCTTTAAACTGTACTTGCTCTCTTCGGTCACATTACAGTTCCCTAACTCCACAGCGCCCAACTCCTCCACTATCTCACCGTACATTTTCTCCTCTTTGACACGTTTCTGCTGTTTGACCTCCATTAACAGGTCCAAGCTGCTGGCCGGAGATAGCATGCGCTTGTTGGATCCACCACTGGATCCACAGTTGGTGGTGGAGATAGTCCTGGAGGTCAGGGTTAGAGGGATGCCTGTCTTAAACTTAGCTGGTGACAGATCTAGAACTTGAATCTGGGCTGGGTTGGTCAACAGTCCTCGGGGGTGTCCTAATAATGCATCTAAATTTGTGGATAAATGTGCAAAGTGAGAAGTGAGAGAGTTTTCGTATGGATCGTCTACAACCTGTGACACAGTGGTGTATGTAATGCTACCGTAAGACGGCACGTGAGCCTGTATTCTAACAGGAACTAAGAGACCGGAGTGTGGTGGCTGAGGGGCAAACATTGGCAGAGACTGCGAGAGCAGAGAAGTGGTTGAGAACGACAGGGCATTGCTGAGGTACTGAGGAAGAATATTTAGCGGAAGGACTGGATGTGTAAATTCAGGGTCAACATTCAAGGACGCCTGTCTTACCAAGTTACCCCGTCTGGGTTCTGAGTAACTGGCGCCGAGTTCTGCATGTCTAACTTTGGCCATTGGAGAGAGACTGCCGTAGTCAAATGATACGCTTCGGACCTCTGGGAGCTCTCTGCGCTGAGAGTTGCATGGTGCCTGTTCTGAAGAGGAGCGTCTCATTTCATGTTGTTGACGCTGGTTCAGGACAGAGAGGGAGTGGGCGCTTCCTGGCACCGCTAAGAACTCCAACGCTTTTCCAAACTCATCCTGTCTAGCTGCCAGGGAAGCTGGCTTGGGGATAAACTCTCGCTCTCTCTCTTCTCGGTCAAACGAGAAGCTGGAGCAGTAGGATAGGTTGCTATCCTGACTAGGGCTTCGGGAGAGGCTCGTACAGGCCGACTCGAAGCTAGACTCACCAGAAGAGTGCTCCAAGTCAGCTAAGCGGAGTCTCTTCTTCTTTGGAGGGAGTTTTTCTGGGGGGAACTGAGACAGGGTTTCACTCCTCTGAGGCCATTGGAACTCCTCTACATATCTATCGGGCTCCTTCGCCTTCACCTGTTTCACCTCAGCTGCTTTCTCTTTCTCTGGACTGTCAGGTTCTACAGTCACCCTGATCTCTGGGACCTGTATGTTGGACTGGCGGACTAGCTTAGGTGTCATTTGATATGATTGATCTAACAATCTACTGTCACTCAATTGGTGTGCAAAGATCTCAGTCCTTTTATCTCGAGTTTCGGTTTGCTCCACCACTTCCATTGAGGAAGGCTTTTCCCGTCTCTGGTAGTTGTAAGACTCGTCAGAGTGAGACTTGCTTAGGGAGTTTGTGTGTTGAATCACAGAGATGACATTACCTAAAGTTCTCTTCTCTGAGGTGTCTTCCAACATTTCCATGTGCAGTCTATCACACTGTACTCTATCCTGTGTATTCACGCTTTGGGCATGTACTTTCACTGAAGGAGTAGTGGTTAGAGCACCTTGAGAGGCTTGCTTTGAATCATAGTCCCTCATCTCTTCAGAGTGGTCGTAGTCTGTGTGATACTGGCTTGCTGCATCCTCCTCCTCCCTAATACATTTTTCCTTCCGCCGTTTCCTCGTCGCAAATTCCATCTCTACTCCAAGGTTGGAAATTTCAGAGATGTTTCCATAGTGGTCAGGAAGTTCTGTGTGTCCATCGTGTGCAGAGTGTTCAAAGGCAGCCTGTCGCCTAAGTCTCCTAATACCTCCAGGGGACGCCCTCTCATCAAAGGAGTGGCTGCCTCGCAGGCCTTGTGGCATGTCCAGACACGAAGCTGAGGACGTGGGCATCGAGTTGCTCCGCACCAGCTGCCCAGAATCAGAGAGCTCTAGTTGAGCCTCTTTCATTTCTTCCCTTGTAAATGAATGTGTGTTTATTCTGATCGATTCTATCATTGATTCCTTTTCTTGTGTGAACACGCGGGAAACACCTCGCTCTGAAGACTTACGATCACTTATTAAGTCTGTAGTGCAAGTCACAACAGTTATGGCCTGTTTCGGGTTCGGTTTGTAACACTTCCCAAACATAATCTCTTGATAGGACTTGGCATTTGTGTTGGGAGGACCACCCGTTTGGTGTTCTGCGCTCTCGGAGCGTGAGAAGTAGCCTGAGTCTGTGCTGCCTTTGCTTCCCTGGCTAGGCAGGGAGAGAGATGTGTCAGTGTCACTGCTCCTTTTCTCTGAGAGCCGGAGTGCCAGTCGCTGCTTGATGGCGCTGGATTGAATTGCACGACTGACCTGAGAAACGGCTGGAGCTTGAGCATCATTGATCTCCGGGAGCCTGGCTGAACGCTCCTCAGATAATGTCGATGTAACTCCCTGTTTCTGGGCAACGAGATGCAGTACTCTTACAGCAGTGGTGCTATCTGGTTCCTCGACTGAAACAGAGTCCAAGAACGATGAATAGTCATCATCCGTGTCAGAGCTCTGCTCAGCGTCAGAGTATAACTCTCCTTCTCCTTCTAAAGATCCCCGGTCCTCTGTGTTGGCATTGTAAGAACCCAGTTCTGAAATTGGCACTGTCCCAGCTTTGACAGAGTGAGCATGAGATTTTCTGTGTTTGTATAAATTGCTCTTGGTTTTGAAAGAGAAGCCGCAGGGAACGCAGGGGTAGGGTCGCTCCCCAGTATGTGAGCGAATATGCTTTTTAAGTACGCTGGGTTTGGCACATGCCCTCCCACAATAATCACACACATACTTCCCAGGCTTCTGCTGCTGCTTCTGCTCCATCTTACTACACACGTCCTTGGATAGCTCCTCTATCCCTGACTGGGAACAGTGTTGAAGAGACGCAGGTAAACTGGGGGAGCTCCTCTGAGGAGAGGGCCCTTCACAGTTGCCATGGGATAGCGGAAGTGCAGAAACCAAGCCATCTGCCGTTTTCTGTCTTGCAAAGGGAACTGTCTGTCTCTCCTGTGGTGGATATGATGTTAATACATTGTAATGAGGATGACTGCAGGCTTGATCCTGTAATTGGCGTAGTGATTTCCCTAATTGTCTTAGGTTCCCTGAGTCAGACTTTTCTGTTGAACCACATGTGGTTCTACTCTGGTCCTCCTCAGGTTGTGGGCATAGGTGCCACCCCTCCCCCTCCGAATCAGCCGAAGGGGGCATTTTAGTTTGGGCAGTTGTAGGCTCTGGTGCTGCCCACTTTTTCTGTGTAACTGTCTTTTTTAGACCCTCTTTAGAGCATTTCACCTCCACAGTAGTTTCTAGTGACTCCATGACGATTCCTCTTCAGGGTTGATATCCAACAGACAATAATGTCTGTTATGTAAATGTAGTAATATATGGAGATAAAGGGTCATCTGAAAGATATCAGAAAACTGAAATTATTATTCGTGAAATTGCATACCTCAAAATATTACCTCAAGGACACCCAAGTATTATCCCTACCAAAGACAGAATACACGATTCATCAGTAGATGCAAAGATAGCTTACTTACAAAAATACCGTACTTTATGTTCCTTCCTCAAATAAACGTGGTACATAATGACCAGTGTTCACAGCAGGAAATAAAAATCTGTCTCTTTACTAGACTCTCTCAAATACTGTTACCTCATAGTACCTCATATTACACACACACATTGTGCACCACAATCACAATGTGTGTGTGTGTGTGCGTACTGTATTTGTGTGCACTTGGACTCTAAACTCAAAGACATTGGATGTGCGTACTGTATATTATCCTGTCCTATATCTCAGCTCCATACCATGGGGCTATCTGGATCTTGGCACTATTACTATGCCTTCATCACAAATGGCACCCTATCCCTTACATAGTGCACTACTTTTGACCAGGGCCTGTAGAATGGGATGTAATCTTGTCCTATACCTCAGCTCTATACCATGGGGCTCCACAATATGCTGCGTCTCAGAGGGAACATCATTCTCATCTTCTCAGTATCAAAGGCTGTGTGCTCTTTAACGAGGTTATGTAAGATTATCTGGTTCAAACCCACTGAGCTACTCTTAATTAGGACATTCTATGAGTGACGCTCTCTCTTTTTGTTACTTCCTACCGCTCTCTTTCTTACAACCATCCTAGTATTCGCTCTCTCTCTCTCTCTCTCTCTCCCTCTCTCTCTCTGTCTCTCTCGGGGATGATACAAATCCAAGGTGACTCAAGATGCAGAGATAAAACATGCATTAAATCAAAGAGGCTGTGCTTATACTGCAAGTATGTCCAACTAATATTCAAATGAGAAGTGCTTTATCCTCCCACTTGACATATGGCTAAAGACTACAGTAATCAGATAGAGTTTTGCAACCCTCACTTAGACAGACAGACCAAAAAGGAGAATCCAGTATATACTGTGTACTGTAAAAGGTGGCTTTTTGGAACATTCTATGAGAGAAGGTTTCCAGAGGTATCGGGGCAGAGGTGACAACGTTGTAAGCCTTGAGAGGGAGGGGACAGGGGATCTATCTCTCCTCAAGGTCATTCTGACCTCATAGCTGGGTATTTTTCCATCCTTCCCAACTAAAGCAATGAGAGGAGGAACTACAAGTGCAGGGTGTCAGGGAGATAAGCCTGCCTCATTGAAACAATGCATACCTCGCCTCTGAACTGCACCACAGAGAGAGAGAGCGGGAAGGGAACAGACCCTTTAGTATGTACACTTCACAACCTCTTTTAAGTCTATTCCTCATGTAGGTAAAGCTAATGGTCGTGTCGCACGTTACAGTAATATATCTCATTCATGGTATATCAAAACTGTTCACAGAAAGATGCTACTGTACCACTGGTGTGCATAGCCAAAGAGCTCTATTTTGATTTAATCTGACCACATTTTTTTTTGTTACCTTTATTTAACTAGGCAAGTCAGTTAAGAACAAATTCTCATTTACAATGACGGCCTACCCGGCCAAACCCTAACAACACTGGGCCAATTGTGCGCCGCCCTGTGGGACTCCCAATCACAGCCGGTTGTGATACAGCCTGGAATCAAACCAGGGTCTGTAGTGACGCCTCTAGCACTGAGATGCAGTGCCTTAGACCGCTCCGCCACTTGGGAGCCCCTGGTAAATAGCATTGTCACTTGGATTGGAACCGGTGCTATGGTTAGATGACCTGAAGATAGAGCTCTTTGGCCACACACACACACACCAGTGGTGGGTTTGAAGTTGAAAAATGAAAGCAAATGCAGAAAAGTACTTCATACCTACGGTAAAATATGGTGGTGGATCTTTGCTGTTATGGGGCTATTTTGCTTCAACTGGTCTTGGCGCCCTTGCTAAGGTCAACGGCATCATGAACTTTAACAAGTACCAGGACATTTTAGACAAAAACCTGGTTGTCTCTACCAGGAGGCTGACACTTGGCCGCAAGTGGATCCAGCAAGACATTAACCCCAAGCACTAATCAAAATCCACAAAGAAATTGTTCATTTACCACAAAATCCACATTTTGCTATGACCATCTCAGTCTCTGGACTTGAACCCCATTAAAAACCTGTGGTTTGAATTGAATTGGGCAATCCATGCAGACGAAGGATATCAAGGATCTGTAAATATTCTGTTTGGAGGACTGGTCTAAGATCCCTCCCAATGTGTTCTCCAATCTCATAACACATTTAGAAAAAGGATCAGTGTGGTTATCCTTGCAAGTGGTGGGTGCTAGAGTATTTTTTTTGAATGTATTACTCATTAAACAAAATCTCTTTCTCTGAGCAATTGTATTAACATAATATAATCTACCCATTTTTTTTTTTTTGCATACAATATAGCTCAGTATTTGTATTATCTGTTTTATACAGCCTTTTTTGCAAATATTTATCAAGGATGCCAATCATTATGGATCTGACCGTACATGCTGATAAGACATGGATGATACAGCAGCTGAAGCATGTTGAATGGAGACATTGGGAAGTATACTGTATGTAGGTTATGGAAAACGACTTTATAATACCACTGCATCATATCACGTTCAAGCTATACAGAACATATCCCATAACAGGGATGACAGTCATGTAGGCCAAAACTTGCCCCTCATCCATACATCTTATAAGGACAATACATAGCGCCAGGGACACTGAGGCAGAAAGCCCATGGCATGACAGCACACAGCATGCAGAATGAACACCAATGCAAGATGAGACTGTTTTCTACTAAAGATGCATGCAGTTAAAGCACAAGATCTGTGGTAAGAAAATAGTATCTCCTTAAGCAACAGACAGACATGCAAATATAATCCTCATACAAACCTGACACTCGTATACTCCCTTCTTGTCCCATATCGCCAGTCACATGTGACATACCTCATTTTGCAAATTCCAGCGGTCCATTCTCCATCCCTGGGTTATAGTAATAACAACAATGATCAGATTTAGCGAGGAGTAAAATCTCATCAATCTTACGTTTCTGCCGCTGCTGTTGGCTGACTGAGTATTCATTCGAATATCTATTGACGTGAGCTAGTCAACAGAGAAAATACCCAAGCATGACGCGGACAGACCCAGGCACAAAAATAGCAAATGGGGCCCTGTGAGGGATTATACAACAGCCCACGTTTAAAGACATTTTCTCAAACACAGCATTTACACTTTTTTAGTGTGGGTCCAAAACACAGCAGATAGATACACTTTCTCAGTGTGGGGGCAAAACAATGTTTAAACCCTTCATATACCAAAACGCTGCTTTTACCAGCGACCTGAACACAACAGACAGCAACATTTTCTTAGCTAGAGGTTCATTTCTCAGCGGGTCCAGGAGGGAATAGAATAGAATATTCAGCTACACTTTCCCGGGGTGGGTCCTTTATACACCTAAAGGGATTCTACCAGGGTCTGGGATCCCTGATTACACTAGTCTGATAACCTGGGATGACCCAAATACACAGAAGACAGACCTAAGTAAAATCAGGGTACAATTCACTGTGATCACTGACAACTACAAACACATACAGTACCAGTCAAAAGTTTGAACACACCTACTCATTCAAGGGTTTTTCTTTATTTTGACAATTCTCTACATTGTAGAAGAATAGTGAAGACATCAAAATTATGAAATAACACATATGGAATCATGTAGTAACCCAAAAAAGTGTTAAATCAAAATATATTTTAGATTTTAGATTCTTCAAAGTAGCCACCTTTTGCCTTGATGACAGCTTTGCACACTCTTGACATTCTCTCATCCAGCATCACCTGGAATGTTTTTCCAACATTCTTGAAGGAGTTCCCACATATGCTGAGCATTTGTTGGCTGCTTTTCCTTCACTCTGTAGTCCAACTCATCCCAAACCATCTCAATTGGGTTGAGGTCGGGTGATTGTGACCAAGGCGCAGCGTGATTGAAGTTCCACATCTTTATTACAGTGAAACTTTAAACAAAAACAATAAACCAATAACGAAATGTGAAAGTAGTGGTGCGGGTCGTAGCCCCCCCCCCAGACCCCGGGTCCGACCATGGCGCCGGGCTGAACGCCGTGCCTGGACTGTGCACCGGAGCAGAGGAGGGCTCCGGCCCTTAAGCTGGGTTGGACGCCGTGCCTGGGCATCGGCGCAGAAGAAGGCTCCGGGCATGGAGCTGGGCTGGCCGCCGTGCCTGGACTGGGCACCGGCGCTGAGGAAGGCTCCGGCCATGGAGCTGGGCTGGCCGCCGTGCCTGGACTGGGCACCGGCGCTGAGGAAGGCTCCGGCCATGGAGCCGGGCTGAACGCCGTGCCTGGACTGGTCACCGGCGCAGAGGAAGGCTCCGGCCTTGGAGCTGGACTGGACACCGTGCCTGGACTGGGCACCGGCGCAGAGGAAGGCTCCGGCCTTGGAGCTGGACTGGACACCGTGCCTGGACTGGGCACCGGCGCAGATGGCACCGGACTGGTGACACACACTACAGGGCTAGTGCGGGGAGCTGGCACAGGACGTACCGGGCTGGGGAGACGCACTGGAGGCCTGGTGTGTGGAGCCGGCACAGGTGGTACCGGACTGGTGACACGCACTTCAGGGAAAGTGTGGGGAGCTGGCACAGGACGTACCGGACTGGGGAGACGCACTGGAGTCCAGATGTGGAGCCGGCACAGGTTTCACCAGACTGATAACCGGATTCTCTGGTCGAATGTTGAGCAGAACACACTTGCACAACATCTTTCTCCTCTCTCTCTACCAACTTCTCCATTGCCTCCCTGACGGTCTCTGGCTCTTTAGGGCGATTGCAGGGAACCGGCACATGACGTACCGGGCTGGGGAGGCGCACTGGAGATCTGATGTGTGGAGCCAGCACAGGTTTCACCAGACTGCTAACCGGATCTTCTGGTCAAATGTTGAGCAGAACACACTTGCACAACATCTCTTTCATCTCTCTCTCTCTCCCAACTTCTCCATTGCCTCCCTGACGGTCTCTGGCTCTTGCCTCGGCTCGACCGGCCACCCCTTGTGCTCCCCCCAAAAAATATTTTGGGGTTGTCCTTGGGCTTTCTGTGGCCGCAAACCCTGGCGTCGTCGCTGTCCTCAATTATTACCGTCCGTCTGCCGCCAAGGAAGGGTTTTGCATCCACCCATCACTTCTTCCCATGTCCAAAACTCCTTTATCTTGTGAACATGCTGCTTGGTCCTCTTGTGGTGGGATATTCTGTCACGATCGTCGTAATGAGCAGACCAAGGCGCAGCGTGATTGAAGTTCCACATCTTTATTACGGTGAAACTTTAAACAAAAACAATAAACCAGTAACGAAATGTGAAAGTAGTGGTGCACATGCACAAACACAAAACAATATCCCACAAACACAGGTGGGAAAAATAGCTACTTAAATATGATCCCCAATTAGAGGCAACGATTACCAGCTGCCTCTAATTGGGAACCACACCAAAACACCAACATAGAAATGTTAAACTAGAACACCCCCTAGTCACGCCTTGACCTACTACACCATAGAGAAACAAGGGCTCTCTATGGTCAGGGCGTGACAGGTTGGGTGATTGTGGAGGCCAGGTCATCTGATGCAGCACTCCATCCCTCTCCTTCTTGGTCAAATAGCCCTTACACAGCCTGGAGGTGTGTTGGGTCATTGTCCTGTTGAAAAACAAATGATAGTCCCACTAAGCACAAACTAGATGGGATGGTGTATCGCTGCAGAATGCTGTGGTAGGCATGCTGGTCAAGTGTGCCTTGAATTATAAATAAATCACAGACAGTGTCACTAGCAAAGCACCCCCACACCATCACACCTCCTCATCCATGCTTTACGGTGGGAACCACACATGCAGAGGTCATCCGTTTACCTACTCTGCGTCTCAAAAAGATACGGCGGTTGGAACCAAAAACACAAATCTGGACTCATCAGACCAAAGGACAGATTTCCACCGGTCTAATATCCATTGCTCATGTTTCTTGGCCCAAGCAAGTCTCTTCTTCTTATTGGTGTCCTTTAGTAGTGGTTTCTTTGCAGCAATTCGACCATAAAGGCCTGATTCACGCAGTCTTCTCTGAACAGTTGATGTTGAGATGTGTCTGTTACTTGAACTCCGTGAAGCATTTATTTGGGCTGCAATCTGAAGTGCAGTTAACTCTAATGAACTTATCCTCTGCAGGAGAGAACTCTGGATCTTCCATTTCTGTGGCGGTCCTCATGAGAGATAGTTTCATCACAGCGCTTGATGGTTTTTGCGACTGCACTTGAAGAAACTTAAAGTTCTTGAAATGTTCCAGATTGACTGACCTTCATGTCTTAAAGTATTGATGGACTGTCATTTCTCTTTGCTTATTTGAGCTGTTCTTGCCATAATATGGACTTGGTCTTTGACCAAATTTGACCAATCTTCTGTATACCACCCCTACCTTGTCACAACAACTGATTGGCTCAAACACATTAAGAAGGAAAGAAATTCCACAAATGAACTTTTAACAAGGCGCACTTGTTAATTGAAATGCATTCCAGGTGAATACATCATGAAGCTGGTTGAGAGGATTCCAAGAGTGTGGAAAGGGTGGCTACTTTGAAGAATCTCAAATAAAAAATATATTTAGATTTGTTTAACACTTTTTTGGTTACTACATGATTCCATGTGTGTTATTTCATAGTTTTGATGTTTTCACTGTATTCTACAATGTAGAAAATAGTAAAAATAAAGAAAAACCCTTGAATGAGTAGGTGTCCAAACATTTGACTGGTACTGTATATCCTCATCATATATAGGTATGCACTTGTACAGTATAAAGAGGGGGTTGCAATTTGAATGAGATTGAATCACTATAGCCTAACACCACTCTTCCACGGTCTGGTTAGCTCCTATGCCATGCTCTTTCTATCTTCCGAACCTGGTGGTTAAACTGTTTGAATTCAGAAGTGGACCAACGACGGTGAAAATGTCCCAAAGCATAATTTGTTGGCTAAAATTAGGACACCAACCGCAGGAGAGCAAACTGTCTTATTATATAGAAGTGCAGCATACAGCTTGTAAAGTGATGTCAAAGGAACTTTTCCATCCTTGGTTGGGCAATAAAGCTCTGTTCTGTTCTGTTCCCTTATCAATGCTTTGTTCAGTCTGAGCTGGCTGTATGCTGTGCAGCCTTTATACTACTGCAGTCACATCTACACCCACAGTCATTTTTAAGCATTAATTGTTTATCAACATAATTATAATTATTTCTTTCATCTTTTAAAAAAGTTCTAATTTAAACTGAATTTGATCTACACTAGATGACCAAAAGTATGTGGACGCCTTCTCATTGAACATCTTATTCCAAAATCATGGACATTAATATGGAGTTGGTCCCCCGTTTGCTGCTATAACAGCCTCCACTCTTCCAGGAAGGCTTTCCACTAGATGTTGGAACATTGCTGTGGGGACTTGCTTCCATTCAGCCACAAGAGTATTAGTGAAGTCGGGCAATGATGTTGGGCATTTAGGCCTGGCTCGCAGTCGGCGTTCCAATTCATCCCAAAAACGAGTTTGATGGGGTTGAGGTCAAGGCTCTGTGCAGGCCAGTCAAGTTCTTCCACACCAATCTCGACAAACCATTTCTGTATGGACCTAGCTTTGTGCACGGGGCATTGTCATGCTGAAACAGGAAAGGGCCTTTCCCAAACTGTTGGCACAAAGTTGGAAGCACAGAATAATCTAGAATGCTGTAGCATTAAGATTTCCCTTCACTGGAACTAAGGGGCTTAACCCGAACCATGATAAACAGCCCCAGACCATTAATCCTCCTCCACCAAACTTTACAGTTGGCACTATGCATTGGGGCAGGTATCATTCTCCTGGAATCTGCCAAACCCAGATCAGTCCGTTGGACTGCCAGATGGTGTTGCGTGATTCATCACTCCAGAGAGCGCGTTTCCACTGCTCCAGAGGCCAATGGCGGCGAGCTTTACACCACTCCAGCTGACGCTTGGCATTGCGCATGGTGATCTTAGGCTTGTGTGGAAAGGTGGCATCCTATAATGGTGCCACATTGAAAGTCACTGAGCTCTTCAATACGGCCACTCAACTGCCAGTGTTTGTCTATGGAGATTGCATGGTTGTGCGATCGATTTTGTACACTTGTCAGTAACAGGTGTGGCTGAAATAGCCCGAATCCACTTATTTGAATGGGTGTCCACATACTTTTGTATATATAGTATATTTGAACACTGTGCACAAATCATTACATGTACCATAACTATGGATACAATATGTGCATCTCTGTTATTTGTGTGAATCTTTGCCCTTTTAATACAATACAATTAACACAACTATGAATAACTGCCATGACTCCCCCTCTTCAGTTTCAGTAGGTGTTATTGGGTGAGAACAACTGGATGCTGCTATGAGAAGGAGTCCTTGGCAGGGTTTGCACCAGTTATGTACTGTAGTTAAAAACATTTTAGGAGAGGCTTAATTGTTAACATAAAACCTACACAGCATAGCAAAGGGTTGCTTACTAAACGTATGTAACAGTTTTATGAAAATAATATAAATGCCCTTATCTTGACACATAAACTTCACAGTTCTGTCCAGATATTAGACATTAAATTCCTCTTTTAAAACATACCCATAAAACAACTTACATTCACTCTAAATTATATTAATCCAAATGCAACATATCAAGAAGAAAAAACGTCGATATATATGGGACTGCTTTACTAAGTGTAGTACGAGTACAGCTAGGGATAATAATTTAGGCTTGAAGCTAAACATGAGTGCACTGCATTGCAGCTAAATCCATGATGCTACCTGTCGGTATTCAGTATCTGGAGGAGCGACACTAAAATGGCTGATACTGTGCAGTGAAGGTCAAGTTGCCAATCTATAAATATAATGCTCTGTCACAAATGGCACCCTACTCCCTATATTGTGCACTACTTTTGACCAGGACCCATATAGGGAATAGGGTACCAGTTGGGACGCACACATGGTCTGTCCCCTAGACCTTCCACACACACTGCTTGGCATTCCCAATATCTGTGCTCTGTGCACACAAACACACGTTTGTTTTACTATCCTTGTTGATTGATTCCCATTCAATTGATTCCCATTCAAAATCCTATTTTCCCTAAACCTTAACCTAACCCTAACCTTAACACCAAACGCCTAACCCTAATTTTAACCCAAACCCTAAGCCTAAAATAGCCTTTTTCCTTGTGGAGACCGGTAAAATGTCCCAATTTTCCTTGTTTTACAATCCTTGTGAGGATTTCTGGTCACCACAAGGATAGTAAAACCAAACACACACACAAATCCTCTAGTAGTGAGCCAATAATGATATAAGTAATACAGTGCATTTGTATTCAGACCCCTTGACTTTTTCCACATTTTGTTACGTTACGGCCTTATTCTAAAATTGATTCCAAAAAAATGTCCCCCTCATCAATCAACACACAATACCCCATAATGACATAGCAAAAACAGGTTTCTAGAAAATTGTACAAATGTATACTTTTTATTTTTAAGAAATATGACATTTACATAAGTATTCAGACCCCTTTACTCAGACTTTGCTGAAGCACCTTTGGCAGTGACTACAGCCACGAGGCTTCTTGGGTATGAAGCTACAATCTTGGCACACCTGTATTTGGGGAGTTTCTCCCATTCTTTGCAGATCCTCTCAAGCTCATTCAGGTTGGATGGGGAGAGTCGCTGTACAGCTACTTTCAGGACTCTCCAGACATGTTAGATCGGGTTCAAGTACGAGCACTGGCTAGGCCACTCAAGGACATTCAGAGACTTATCCCGAAGCCACTCCTGTGTTGTCTTGGCTGTGTGCTTAGGGTCGTTGTCCTGTTGAAGGGTGAACCTTTACCCCAGTCTCATGTCCTGAGCATTCTGGAGCTGATTTTCATTAAGGATCTCTCTGTACTTTGCTCCGTTACACTTTCCCTCAATCCTGACTAGTCTCCCAGTCCCTGCAGCTGAAAAACATCCCCACAACATGATGCTGTCACCACCATGCTTCACCGTAGGGATGGTCCCAGGTTTCCTCCAGACATGACGCTTTGCATTCAGGGTAAAGAGTTCAATCTTTGTTTCATCAGACCAGAGAATCTTGTTTCTCATGGTCTCAGAGTCCTTTAGGTGCCTTTTGGAAAACTCCAAGCAGGCTGTCATGTGCCTTTTACTGAGGAGTGGCTTCTGTCTGGCCACTCTACCATAAAGGCCTGATTGGTAGAGTGCTGCAGAGATGGTTGTCCTTCTGGAAGGTTCTCCCATCTCCACAGAGGAACTCTGGAGCTCTGTCAGAGTGACCATTGAGTTCTTGGTAACCTCCCTGACCAAGGCCCTTCTCCCCGATTGCTCAGTTTGGCTGGGCGGCCAGCTCTAGGAAGAGTCTTGGTGGTTCCAAACTTCTTCCATTTAAGAATGATGGAGGCCACTGTATTCTTGGGGACCTTCAATGCTGTAAAAAAATTTTGATACCCTTCCCAGATCTGTGCCTCGATACAATCCTGTCTGTCTCTGAGCTCTACAGACAATTCCTTCGACCTCATGGCTTGGTTTTTGCTCTGACATACACTGTCAACCTTGGAACCTTATCAAATCAAATTTTATTAGTCACATGGGCCGAATACAACAGGTTACACCTTACAGTGAAATGCTTACTTACGAGCCCCTAACCAACAATGCAGTTAAAAGAAATACGGATAAGAATAAGAGATAAAAGTAACAAGTAAAGAGCAGCAGTGAAATAACAATAGCAAGACTATATACAGGGGGGGGTACCGATACAGAGTCAATGTGCGGGGGCACCGGTTATTTGAGGTAGTATGTACATGTAGGTAGAGTTATTAAAGTGGCTATGCATAGATGACAACAAATAGTAGCAGTGGTGTAAAGAGGGGTGTGGGAGGGTGGGGCACTGCAAATAGTCTGGGTATCCATTTGACTAGATGTTCATGAGTCTTATGGTTTGGGGGTAGAAGCTGTTTAGAACCCTCTTGGACCTAGACTTGGCGCTCCGGTGCCGCTTGCCGTGCGGTAGCAGAGAGAACAGTTTATGACTAGGGTGGCTGGAGTATTTGACAATTTTTAGGGCCTTCCTCTGACACCGCCTCTGATACCTCTGTAGTGCCTTGCGGTTGCAGGCCGAGCAGTTGCCATACCAGGCAGTGATGAAACCAGTCAGGATCCTCTCGACGGTGCAGCTGTTGAACCTTTTGAGGATCTGAGGACCCATGCCAAATCTTTTCAGTCTCCTGAGGGGAATAGGTTTTGTTGTGCCCTCTTCACGACTGTCTTGATGTGCTTGGACCATGTTAGTTTGTTGGTGATGTGGACACCAAGGAACATGAAGCTCTCAGCCTGCTCCACTGTAACCCTGTCGATGCTCTGTCCTCTTTTTCCTGTAGTTCACAATCATCTCCTTTGTCTTGATCACGTTGAGGGAGAGGTTGTTGTCCTGGCACCACACGGTCAGGTCTCTGACCTCCTCCCTATAGGCTGTCTCATCGTTGTCGGTGATCAGGCCACAACCACTGTTGTGTCATTAGCAAATGTAATGATGGTGTTGGAGTCGTGCCTGGCCGTGCAGTCATGAGTGAACAAGGAGTACAGGAGGGGACTGAGCACACACCCCTGAGGGGTCCCTGTGTTTAGGATCAGCGTGCGGATGTGTTGTTACCTACCCTTACCACCTAGGGGCGTCCCGTCAGGAAGTCCAGGATCCAGTTGCAGAGGGAGGTGTTTAGTCCCAGGGTCCTTAGCTTATTGATGAGCTTTGAGGGCACTATGGTGTTGAACGCTGAGCTGTAGTCAATGAATAGCATTCTCACATAGGTGTTCCTTTTGTCCAGGTGTGAAAGGGCAGTGTGGAGTGCAATGGAGATTGCATCATCTGTGGATATGTTGGGGCGGTGTGAAAATTTGAGTGGGTCTAGGGTTTCTGGGATGGTGGTGTTGATGTGAGCCATGACCAGCCATGACCAGAACTTCATGGCTACAGACATGAGTGCTACGGGTCGGTAGTCATTTAGGCAGGTTACCTTAGTGTTCTTGGGCCCAGGGACTATGATGGTCTGCTTAAAACATGTTAGTATTACAGACTCAGACAGGGAGAGTTTGAAAATGTAATTGAAGACACTTGCCAGTTGGTCAGCGCATGCTCGCAGTACACGTCCTGGTAATCCATCTGGCCCTGCGGCCTTGTGAATGTTGACCTGTTTAAAGGTCTTACTCACATCGGCTGCGGAGA
This sequence comes from Salvelinus sp. IW2-2015, assembly GCF_002910315.2. Classification (NCBI taxonomy): domain Eukaryota; kingdom Metazoa; phylum Chordata; class Actinopteri; order Salmoniformes; family Salmonidae; genus Salvelinus; species Salvelinus sp. IW2-2015. The sequence goes on from NC_036849.1 coordinate 2,773,094, forward strand.
GCGTGATCACAGTCTTTCGGAACAGCTGGAGCGCTCATGCATATTTCAGTGTTATTTGCCTCGAAGCGAGCATAGAAGTAGTTTAGCTCGTCTGGTATGCTCGTGTCACTGGGCAGCTCTCGGCTGTGCTTCCCCTTGTAGTCTGTAATAGTTTGCAAGCCCTGCCACATCCGACGAGCGTCAGAGCCGGTGTAGTACAATTCGATCTTAGTCCTGTATTCACGCTTTGCCTGTTTGATTGTTCTTTGGAGGGCATAGCAGGATTTCTTATAAGCTTCCGGGTTAGAGTCCCTTATATAGACAGGTGTGTACCTTTCCAAATCATGTCCATCCATTGAATTTACCACAAGATGCACCTGAACTCAATTCCGAGTCTCATAGCAAAAGGGTCTGAATAGTTGTGAAAAGTGTTTTTTTTATTTTTAATACATTTGCTAAAAAGAAATCTAAACCTCTTTTCACTTTGTCATTATGGGGTATTGTGTGTAGATTGAGGAGGAACACTTATTTAATCCATACGTCTGCAATGGGAGAAATAGAATGAAAAAGGAAGGGGTCTGAAAGAGAGAAACGATGTGGGATTCCCATGGCAACAAAATGCTCATCTCTGCTAAGGTTCCTCATCTTCTTAACAATTTCTCCTAGCCTGGGAGCCAAGGTGTTTGTGCTCTGTTGCCGGTGTCACACCTGTAGGAGCAGGAAACAGAGCAGTGACAGCCAGGCTCTCAGGCTACTATTCTCCAAGTAAAGGTACAATGGGTTCTACATGTACAGTTGAAGTCAGAAGTTTACATACACCTTAGCCAAATAAACTGAGTGTAAATGTTTCTCAATTCCTGACATTTAATCCTCGTAAAAATTCCCTGTCTTAGGTCAGTTAGGATCACCACTTTATTTTAAGAATGTGAAATGTCAGAATAATAGTAGAGAAAATGATTTATTTCAGCTTTTATTTCTTTCATCACATTACCAGTGGGTCAGAAGTTTATATACACCCAATTAGTATTTGGTAGCATTGCCTTTAAATTGTTTAACTTGGGTCAAATGTTTCGGGTAGCCTTCCACAAGCTTCCCACAATAAGTTGGGTGAATTTTGGCCCATTCCTCCTGACAGAGCTGGTGTAACTGAGTCAGGTTTGTAGGCCTCCTTGTACGCACTCGGTTTTTCAGTTCTGCCCACAAATGTTCTATAGGCTTGAGGTCAGGGCTTTGTGATGGGCACTCCAATACCTTGACTTTGTTGTCCTTAAGCAATTTTGGAAGTATGCTTGGGGTCATTGTCCATTTGGAAGACCCATTTGCGACCAAGCTTTAACTTCCTGACTGATGTCTTGAGATGTTGCGTCAATATATCCACATAATTTTCCTCCTCATGATGCCATCTATTTTGTGAAGTGCACCAGTCCCTCCTGCAGCAAAGCACCCCCACAACATGATGCTGCCACCCCCTTGCTTCACGGTTGGGATGGTGTTCTTCGGCTTGCAAACCTCCACCTTCTTCCTCCAAACATAATGATGGTCATTATGGCCAAACAGTTCTATATTTGTTTCATCAGACCAGAGGACATTTTTCCAAAAAGTACAATCTTTGTCCCCATGTGCAGTGGCAAACCATAGTCTGGGTTTTTTATGGCGGTGACTTCTTCCTTGCTGAGCGGCCTTTCAGGTTATGTCGATATAGGACACATTTTACTGTTGATATAGATACTTCTGCTCCGGTTTCCTCCAGCATCTTCACAAGGTCCTTTGCTGTTGTTCTGGGATTGATTTGCACTTTTCGCACCAAAGTACATTCATCTCTAGGAGATAGAACGCGTCTCCTTCCTGAGCGGTATAACAGCTGTGTGGTCCCATGGTGTTTATACTTGCGTACTATTGTTTGTACAGATGAACGTGGTACCTTCAGGCATTTGGAAATTGCTCCCAAGGATGACCCAGACTTGTGGAGGTCTACAATTCTTTTTCTGAGGTCGTGGCTGATTTCTTTTGATTTTCCCATGATGTCAAGCAAAGAGGCACTGAGTTTGAAGGTAGGCCTTGAAATACATCCACAGGTACACCTCCAATTGACTCAAAGGAGGTCAATTAGCCTATCAGAAGCTTCTAAAGCCATGACATGATTTTCTGGGTTTTTCCAATTTGTTTAAAGACACAGTCAACTTAGTGTATGTAAACTTCTGGCCCACTGGAATTGTGATGCAGTGAATTATAAGTGAAATAATATGTCTGTAAACAATTGTTGTAAAAATGACTTGTGTCATGCACAAAGTAGCTGTCCTAACCGACTTGCCAAAACTATAGTTTGTTAACAAGAAATTTGTGGAGTGGTTGAAAAACGAGTTTTAATGACTCCAACCTAAGTGTATGTAAACTTCCGACTTCAACTGAAACATTCTCTGGTATAAAAAAAAAGTTCCTAAAAAGGATTCTACATAGATCCATAAGGGTTCTTCAATAGAAACAAGCCTTTTAAAAATATGAATGAATAAATATCTTCATGTCCACCTTCAAGATATGGCTTGATCAGAGAAAACCTTTCCTGTCTTGGCATCCTGGCTGGAATCAAATGCCCTCCTCTCGGTGATAAGAGAAAGAACAGATATGACCAGTCTAACATACATCAGCAGTGTGCTTTCTCTTGCGGAACTAGTGTCTCCTATGGTCTAAGTATCCTATCCTGAGAATTAGACCGATGGAACATGAGAACCCCTTGCTCACCCCCTATTTAACGTCATGGAACTTTTTCGTAACAATTCCGGAGCACCTCCCATCTCCTAAAGGCACAGGCCAAGCGCGTGCATTACAGATAGGAGTAGACAGACAACATTGAGACACGTTGCAATGCTCACAGACTGGACATATAGATATCGTTCACAATTGAAGGCTTAGAATTAAGAAATGTGCCTTTTTACTTCTGGACATTAAATTAAAATTAGGCTACAACGACTGACGGTTGAATTTAAGCGCATGCTGACCAACAAAAAAAGACCGCATAGCCTATACCGTAAATCGGAATACAGGACCTGTGTTGGAATCGTGTGCTTGACTCGTTCTACACTAGTTGTAATCGTATCCTATTCAAGGTTGCGTTTACAGTCGGAGAGAAATGCAGTGGATATTTGCCTCCATTCTCTATAGCTGAACGCGCTGGTGTGTCGAATTGTGACATGCATCGGTGCGTTAGACATGTTACCACATGTTGCTCAGCTAGTGGCTGACGTTAGGCTGTAGAGGGGGCTCGCGTACCGCTGATCGGCCAAGCATTTGACAGACGAGAAACTTTGTTCTCTCCCGAAACTGGAAGAGGCTATGCTATGTATCATTACTGTTTTACAATAACCTGTGGCATTTATGGATACAATTCTGTTGGCCAAAATATATGATAACAGTTAGAGGTTAATTCAATTCAAATGAATTTTATTTATATAATTTGTAAAGCCATACAACACAATTAAAACGTATCAAATGCATTCAATTCCTAATAAAATTACATATGGATTGGCATTAGTTTAAGAAGTTGCTGTGATGGTCAGTCACAATCCTGAAAACAAAAAACAAATCTGATAAAAGCCTTTGAAATTCACATGTTCAATTTCAGTGCATACAGTATCAATCCCTTATAGAAAAAGTGCAAAAATCATTATGAAAACACCCATCACAAGAATTATTCAAGTAATTTAAAATCAATTTCATTAGCCTTAACTAAAATAAAAAACAGATGAAACAATTTTGTTTACATTCAGGATCTATACTGGCCTCAGTTTCAGAATTACCATCGTTCTCCACAAAGAAAGGTCCTCCCCACACACACTTTTTTTTAAACTTGTGAACTTTTGGTTTAAACAATTGGTCTAAAATGACCAATTGGCTAGGTTGGGTTGATAAAAGCTAGCAGCTAGCCATTTTAGACCAATGGTTTAAACAATAGTCTAAGCAAAAGTATATCCCTTCTGTAAAGGAGTGGCACATGACCTGCAAGCTCTTTGACTTCCTCGCAATTATATAAACTGAGTGTGCTCATTTGAATTGACCGGTGCCCCAGGTGGGTGGAGGTTTCACTTCAGGACCATTGGAATGGTCTAAAATGTGCAAACTCACCAGGCAATGCAAAACAAATGCACCCATAGTTGAGAAGCAAGAAAAAACAGCTCATCCAACATTGATTGAAGCCCTCCCGCCAGGTCTGCAGTGGCCTTGCACTGCACCCCTCTGCTTAAAACTGGGTCATATTCAGTAGGCACAGAACAGAAGAAAAAGGACAAACAAACTATCTGAACTTGTTCAATAAGAAGCACTTGTTATTGTTTTCTGTTTGTAATTTGTTTTGCTAATAAACACGACCCTGCATTCTTTCCTATGCGGCACCTGTCAGGCGTAGGGTCCAGGCCCAGTGACATGGCATCTGACTGTAAGACAGTTGAGGCAGAAACACCTTCAGACCACGAGGCTTCACCGGCTCCCAGTACAGTGGCTTGTGACCAAGCAGCACCACCTGTGCAAATAACAGGTGATCAGAGTGGAAATGCAGATTTGGTAGCTGTTCTACCAGTCTGTCCTGTTTTCCAGATGTTAAAAAAGAAACTGGTGCATTGTTCACTTTCATCAACTGTAAACCAACACTACCTGGTTGTATATACTTAAATGGACATTCAGTCAGTATATCATACATTTTCTTTTCGCTAATAATAATACAATATTTTCAATCTAATTACACATTCTACATGTGAAAAGGTATACAAAAAGTAGCGGTGTGATCCTGTATCTTACCTGAGTCTTTCCTGTAGAAACAATAGGTTCATTCAGAACAACATATCCACTTGGAGGCCAGTCCAGGAGAACTGCATAGATGGCCTTGTCCTGTGGTTTAGCAGTGTACCTATTGGAACGCAGTCAAAAGCAATAATGAGCCGTTTATTAGTGAAAAGCTGTGCCTTTTTTTTTTAATAAGAAATGTTAACTTTGATTTAAACTAGAGGACAAACAAGTTTTGGAACATATGGTTCCTTTTGTGGGCTTATATCAAAAGCCTGTCATGAGAGTGTCTGGTAGGCATACTGTGCCCATAGAACATATAGGCCTATCCTTTCTGCCACACGAATCGGGGAACTAAATGACTTGCTAAGAACTAGACGCCAGGGGTGATGCTGTCATTCTGGTCTCCTGCTGTGGTGTTAATAATAATAAATTATTATTATTAGCTTTAGGAATCACACTTTAAATCTTGTATTTATTACTGACTTGAAATGCCATTCAAACGTTAAAAAACAGGCAGACTGGTCCGGACTAGGTTGCTTGTTTACAACTTTTTGGTAACATGTATACTTTTTACAGGAGTGAGTGATGGGATTTCCTCAACATTCTAAAGCTCCCATTGTTAAAAACTCCCCTTCTTAAGATGTGACTTCCAACATTCCATTCAGTGTAAACTGATTTGACACAAATCAGCTACTTTGACCATTCCCACCAAGCTAGGAAAAAAACTTTAAATGTAAGGGAAAACTTGGTATAGTTATATTCTCTGCTGTTCAAATCTTAAAATTAGAACAGAAATATATTCCACCAATCAAACGACACAGCTGTTTTAGTAAAGGCGTCAAACTACTTTTTATCTCAACTTTTAAACACAACTGAAAATGTGACCACTTTTCCAACAACTTAGACAGTATGACTTAGTCTACTTCTCTGCTTTACAAAATCAGCAATCATAATATAAATATATTCTACCAAATCAGGAGATACAGCTGTGTTAGTATTATTTCAGTAATCTATTCCTCTATTTTTATTAAACCTTTGTTTCCTCATATATCTCTCAAAACATGAATGTTTTTAACCCTTTCCACCTTGCATCGATTTTTGGGGGTTACATTTATCTGCGCACAGTGCTTCTGTTGGAAGTAAGCATCATGTGTTGAATTTGCCATCACGTTGAAAGAGCCTGCGTGCTGGCTGCTCTGATGAACTCTCCTTTTGCTACGGAGTAATTACTTAAGAACTACAGATGTGTCGCGTAAATCAAGTGCTATTTGCATGAGAAAAGGTCATAGAATGCATTTGCTCCATTGTTAACATTTTTGTTGGTGGCCCAGTCTGAGGGTATTGACAAATTAAGGAGTGTGGCTTTAAGCATCCTCATCACAAGCTCCACAAACACTGCTTGTTTGCCAACTTAACTCTAGAATCTACCCCTCTTGTTAATAAACATGTTTCCTCATATCTCTCAGAACCTTAAAAAGTATTTTAAGACTAAACATAACGTGGGGCTTTGGCCTTGTTCTTGGATCCTGAAATGCTGATAAAGCTTTGATTAAGGGTCCTAGCACATTTTACTAAACAGTATGTTGTAAATAGTATGTAGTACGATTAGTACACAGTATGTAGTTTTAGTAAGTAGTGGGCATGACAGATTTCAGACACAGTCTCTTTACTAGTCTGACAGTTTGTGACGGAATAGTCATTGCGGTCAAATTGCCACTCCATTTAGGGCAACAACGGCCATTTCCAATATGTCAAATTTGATAAAACTTGTCAGGATTGTAGAACCCACCAACAGTAACTGTCAGTAATATTACACTCAATCTACATACAGTAGACTGAGAAACCAAGATGGCAGCATGTCAGGCTTTGTCTGTGGTAGTGTTTGTAGTCCAATGTTCGTAAGTCAAATTGACCATTTTATCGTGCCGTGACCTATCCCAAAATGTAATTTTTTAAATGTATTGTTGTGCAGCAACACTGAAAAAGGCCTTTGCTGAACTGCAATGTGCCTTTACTATTGTCCAGGCTCAGCTCTGTCAGCTGAAGTCGCTTTGAAATGCTGATAAAAAAAAGTTGATGGTTTTCAGGAAATTTAAGATGAAACTTCCATGTATATTCACCATGCAGGGCAAGCACATAGAAAGGGTATCAACTTACAAATACCTGGGTTTCTTGTTACCTGTCTTACTTTTAGGTCTTGTGAAAAAGCTCAATCTCAAGTTGAGTTTTTATTTTCGAAATAAGTCATGTGTCATTACGTAAGCTGGACACTGTACCATGGGGCGCTGAGGCTTGTTACAAACGCCAAAGCTCTCACCCATTAAAAAAATTACTAAAATAGCCTCTAACTTCTAAACTTCTTCTACTAACATAAAACTACTTCTGGACAGCTGAAGAAAGTAAAAAAAAAATCTTAATGATAAAAAAGAAGAAGAATCTAGTTACTATTATCATTATGAACTTACCAGATGCCAGGTATGATGCTGTCGTTCTGGGCCCTCCATGCGGTGGTGTTGTAGATGGCCTCTCCATTGACCCCCAGCCACTGACCCATCTGCCTCAGACGCTCCTCAAAGATGGGGGCGATGCGTCCGTCGTGCGTAGGTCCGACGTTCAGCAGCAGATTCCCTCCACAGGACACAGTCTCCACCAACGTCTGAATCACGTAAGACACAAGTATGCACTCATAAAGCCTTTATGACAGCTATATGAAATATTATAACATCTTCCATAGGCAGGAATGCAGCCGACCCTGCACTGCTCCCAGCAACATTTTGTCGCGGAGTTTAGTTGTGTGGGGCTGGAAAAGTAACCACATTTCAGTCTATAACAAAATACATTTCTACTAGTTTCGTACATATTCTACTGTAGTGTACAATTATTAGTCTAGCAGAGAAGAATGAAGCCAAGCAAGTCATGCTGTAGAGTAGAGCATTTAGGTTACCCCCAAAAAACTGTTGTAAAGTGTTATACAAGAAACATTACAGGACCAGCAGCATTTCAAAAACAAGTCAAAAGACTTTAGACTGAGTGCACTTTACAGTTAAATTATGCTGTTTATGAGGTCATACTAAACAGGATTATGACCGATTCAGCTACAAAAAGTTTGTTATGGTATTGGAAGAAGTTTTATTGGGTAGTAAGAGATCTTAACGATCTGAATCTCCTGTTTACCATAAAATAAAGTGCTTTCAGAACCATTTCAAACTGACCGCCACAAGCTGCTCGATAGTGAAGTAGTCTTTAAGCTGGGCGTTTCTCCTGTAACCCCAGGAACCTTTGTCTATCGAAAAGCAGTTCTCCCATTTGTGTTTGAGCAGGTGTCCGGGCTGGTAGCGATCATCGCAGGTGTAGTAGCCTCCATGGGTGCAGATGCTTCCATAGCCCCAACGATCATTGGTCACCACGGTCTCTCGCACTGGGCTTTGGGGGGGGGCACATTCAATGAAATCATATCATGACGCATGTGATGTTTATACTGTTGGTGCATACATACATCATACTCCATAGCATTAACTGACACATTAAATAGACCTATAAACTTCTAAAAGACATTGGTGTAGATTTGTATACATTTACGGCCAGTTTCCCTGGACACTACTGTAATAATTTGTAGTTACAGTGTAATACCATGTAACTGGTGTTAAATGCAGTCTGTAATTACAGGAGTGTAACAACGAATGCTTGTTACAAATGTTAAAGTTTCTGATCCCAACGCACCATATTTCAGCCTGCGTAAAACACGTGAGAAGTGTAAGCCAATTGAAAACCGACCACCTCATTGACAACTCTGCAATTAAGATCTGGAGTCTGATGCCCAGGCCCAATGGCAAAAAATGGGTTCACATCAAACAAATAAAAAGTTATAATTTAGTGGTGCAATTGACAATGGGTCAATTACTTTAACCATCAATTAACCATTTTTAGACACATTAATAAAGAGCTATGGTTCAAACTGTGAGATAGGCTTACAATTTGGCAAGCACGAATGGCTATTAAGCGTGGTTGAATAATGGTTTATAAATGCATTTAAAAATGGTCATAAGACAAACTTTTATTCCATCATGTAACCTTGCAAGGGTTTCACTGATGAGGAGCACTCCCTTTGGATGGGATGCATTGGTGCAATTATTTATTTATACCAGGAATTATTGCATCATGTCAAGATCTGTCCATTTGCGCAACACGCTCAACATAACGACGACCTCGAACGTGCCTACATGTGTTGACACTGACATGTAACAGTGCGAAAAGAGAGGCGGTCGAGTAGATGGTCAGTGTGCAAAATCCAGACATGAAAGATTGCCGTGAAAGAAACATATGCGTTGTAGGTCAAAAACGTAAACACAGGAGAGAAAGTTTCCCATGCAATTTGTTTTGCTTTTTTGGATACAATAATTGTGCTAGACGATTTAACATTGGTAGTTAGCTACTCCTTAAAAAAACGTTCAAAACTGGTTCTATCAAACCCGATGGCATAAACAAACATTGCCCACTTTTTATTGTCGATATACATCTCGCACTATTTTAAATTATTTATTTACATTTTTACATTTCAATTGCTCCTTGGTCATGTGACCTACTGGACCCAAAGAAGGTTCAAAATGTCCACCGACTACCCTTCTATATTGCACACCCTTTAGTTTGTCCATTTTCATCTCACACGATTTTACATACATTTTTCAAACGTTATAATTTCAATAGCTCCTTGGTAATGAGACCTACTGACCTCAAACTACTTTCAGAATGTCCACGGACTGGCGGAGACGGGCGCCACGAGGCATCCAGTGAGGTAACGCAACTGGTCCCAAATAAGCTGGCGGGAGCCCCGGGGAGAGTTCTCTTTTCTTTGTGAAGGACAGGGCGCCCTGGAATGGGTTCGCCCCGAGAGAGGGGCCCAAGACCTGGAAATCATTGCGGTTTCGGTGGCGTCCGGTGAGCTTTCCCTGGCCCTTGAAATTCCGGGGGAGAGGGTGTAAATCTCATGCCGGGCCGTACCCATATCCGGAGCAGGTCTCCAAGGTGAACAGCCTCTGGCATGTTATAACAATGTAATTAAGGGAAGTTGGCAAAAAAGATCCGTAATTTCGGGATAAGGATTGGCTCTAAGGGCTGGGTCGGTCGGGCTGTGGTGCGAAGCGGGGCTGGGCTCGAGCCGCGGCTGTGGGAGCAGTCGCTCCATCATCCTCCGCTCGCAACCACTGGAAGTTCGTTGTGCGGCGCATCTCGCAGTCTCTCGTGCGTGGTCTCGCAAGGGGCTGCGTGCGGGGGTTCGTCGGGGTGGTGTCCGTCGGCGGGCCGAAGGCGGTGGGGGGGGGGTTGGGTCCGGCAACTCTGGACACGTGCCGGGCCCTTCTCGCGGATCTCCCCAGCTACGGCGCTCGCCGGGGAGGTCTCATCTACGCTCACTAGACTTGAGGCAGAGACTAAACCCATTGGCTCCGCAGTGATAGGGCATTGCATGGATCTGTCTCATGCCCTACGAAGTGGGGAGAGGTATCTCCAGCTTGTCTGGGGAGGGAGGCCTACATCTGATGTGGGTAGTACCATCCACGCTCATTGATTTGCTGCGGAACCATAAAACGGACGGAAGAAGCCTAGGTTCCCACTGGGCACGGATCACTGAATGTCAAATTTAACGGTGCGTGCCCACCTGCTGCGGTTGCACTCAAATCACCCGTGGGGTGACTGTGACCCCCTCATGTCAAGGTGAGGAAAGGGGATGATTATTTTCTGTTGCTTCTTCTGGCACCCGGTCGATGGTGCCGCTAGATACTGCATTGGGTATTTGGTTCTCAAGCCTATAAGTATTGCGCTGGCACTTGATTTTGATTGGGTGTAAGAACACCCAACTGATGTCCAGTTTGTAAGGCAGAAAAGCCTCTGATGAAACCACCTTCGGCGTGGCTGTGACCCCCCCCCCCCCATGTCAAAGCGAGGAAATTCGATGAAGCTGGGGTAAACGGCGGGAGATAATTAAGAGTCTCTTGAGGCATCCAAATTCATCGTAATCTAGTGACGAACATGAATGGATGAAAGAGACTACCACTGTCCCTACCTACCATCTGATGAAACCACAGCCAAGGGAACGGGCTTGACGGAATCAGCGGGGAAAGCAGACCCTGTTGAGCTTGCTGCCCCTCTCCTGATGCACACCGCATGTTTGTGGGTAACCTGGTGCTAAATCACTCATAGACAACCTGATTCTGGGTCAAGGTTTCGTACGTAGCAGCTCACTCGCTGCGATCTATTGAAAGTCAGCCCTTGATCCAAGCTTTTGTCGGGGACGGAAGGCATCTTCCTACAACATCCTCCTTCTTTACTTACGGGTTACCAGGTACACGGAGAAGGGCCAAGGGCCAGACACAGAGTGTGAGAGAGCCTAGGCAGGCAGGTAGAAGGCATAAGACGTTGGACTCTGGATAGTTAGGGGGCTAGGTGGTGGTCGTCCATCCGCCCGGGCCCGTCCTCTGGTGGGACTGAGTCAGGTTGGGACTCTGTGGAAGTCAAAAGGTCACCAGGTGCACAAGGAGGCCTCCCCCAAGGCGGGTGGCACTCAGAGTCCGAGCTGGGGCGGCCGGACTCAGGGGCTGGGGGCAACACTCAGGCTGTGGAGGTTGGGGACTTCGTTTCTGAGTGGATAAAAGCGGACGGGTCACCAGGTGCACAGAGCTTGTTTCAGGTTACCAGGTGTACAAGGAGGCCTCCATCAAGGTGGGGGGGCACTCCGAGTCCAAGCAGGGGCCGCCAAATTTGGGGGCTGGGGGCAGCACTCACGCCATGGAGGTTGGAGTGGGGACTTAGTCTGTGAGCAGTAAATAGGTGGGCGGGTCACCAGGAGCACAGTGCCTGTTTCGAATAAACAGGTTTACAGAGCCTGTTTCGGGTTACCGGGTGCACGTGGTTCCTGACAGCGGGACTATAGACGTTTTAGTAATTCCAGGGAGTAAGTTATACTCTAAGGCCAATGGAGAGGGGTGTTGACCATGTAGGGAGAGTAGGTCTGGAGGTCTGTAGTTCCAGGGAGTAAGCTACACACGCTCAGGGAGAGGGCAGGTAAGCGGGCAGGAAGTTTAGGCCTAGAGTTCAGGAGTCAGAGGTCAATGGGGTTCTATCTGGAGGTCAGGAAGGCCCCAGGGAGAAGGCCCAAGTGAATAGGTGTGTGAGTGACACTGTCCTTCAGGGGGGCATGGCAGGCAAATTCATTTTAAATCGTGGGAGATGAAAATGGACAAACTAAAGGGTGTGCAATATAGAAGGGTAGTCAGTGGACATTCTGAACCTTGTTTGAGGTCAGTAGGTCACATCACCAAGGAGATATTGAAATTCTAAACATTGAAAATTCATGTAAAAGTGAGTGAGATGAAAATGGACAAACTAAAGGGTGTGCAATGTGTAGGCCCACCGAGTGTACATTCTGAACCTTGTTTGAAGTCAGTGACCAAGGAGCTTTTGAAATTCAAATGTAAAAAAAAGTTTGTACTTTGTTTATGCTCCCTAACTAATTCAACTAGGAATATTTTTTTATTTTATTTATCCGTTATTTTACCAGGTAAGTTGACTGAGAACACGTTCTCATTTGCAGCAACGACCTGGGGAATAGTTACAGGGGAGAGGAGGGGGATGAATGAGCCAATTGTAAACTGGGGATGATTAGGTGACCGTGATGGTTGAGGGCCAGATTGGGAATTTAGCCAGGACACCGGGGTTAACACCCCTACTCTTACGATAAGTGCCATGGGATCTTTAATGACCTCAGAGAGTCAGGACACCCANTTTAATGACCTCAGAGAGTCAGGACACCCATTTAACGTCCCATCCGAAAGACGGCACCCTACACAGAGCAGTGTCCCCAATCACTGCCCTGGGGCATTGGGATCTTTTGTTTAGACCAGAGGAAAGAGTGCCTCCTACTGGCCCTCCAACACCACTTCCAGCAGCATCTGGTCTCCCATCCAGGGACTGACCAGGACCAACCCTGCTTAGCTTCAGAAGCAAGCCAGCAGTGGTATGCAGGGTGGTATGCTGCTGGCACAAAGAAATGCTGCTCACATTTCCACATGTTTATTAGCTTTGCAAAGCGAATGAATGTCCAAATCGTGAAAATAAGACCTGTGCAATGTTGTGCGCAATTTTTCCAACATCGTGACACTTATTTGGAGTCTGGTTCAAGTGGTTTGAAAGCGTGAATATCCGTCGAATATCCAACCTGAAACTGTCTTTACCTCAGTTAGTTAGCTAGGGTTTTCTAGCTAGCTAGCCTAGTGTTGGCTAGCTAAAGTTAGCTAAATGTAGCTAGCTAGCAAATGTTAGCTGCCGTTTTTGTTGGGCCTACCAACTAGACTAACTAGCTAATTACCATCCACAGAATAGACTTTCAATGCAATCTGTTGATTTTGGGGTGCTAACGTTAACTAGCTAGCTAGCCATGTGTCAAGACAAGCACTATTATTGCTAACTGAATAACACAACAACTAGCTAGGCCTAGCTAGCTATATGCCTCAACTATAAAATGTATAGTGCCTATGCTAAGTTGTCATACATTCTATTCTCTACCATAGATTCCCACAAGATCTCAGACTCCAGGATGGGAAAATGCTTACAAGAAAAAAAAACAGATGAAGATAGTCAGAGACGTTTGCGATTTCCATTGTTAAAAAGAAAAAGACAATCCCATTTTTCTAAATTAGCTAGCAATCTAGACTACTTGCCATACTATAGGCTACAAATTTGAGTCACCACTAGAATAGTTATTTTTATGTTATTGAGTAGGCACACACACATGCCTTTGTTTGATCTAATTATCAATCTAACAATAAAATTCCTTATTATTTTGTAAGAAGTGACAGGCATTTTTACATGTTGCAATTAAGTTGACTAAAGTTGAAGCTCATCTTTTGTTTCTAGGTATTTTCATATGGTAATGAGTAATTATATAGAAATTGCCCATAGGTAACTATAAAAAGTTACACTTCACTTTAAATAGCTAAATCCTGGTAAGAACTAACGAAAAACTTGTACTTATGCAGATATTACATATATGTATTCTGTGGTATATTATTGTGTTTATTTTTTCACTTGGATGGCGCTTTTAGAAGCTGATGATTAGATTGTCAGAATGGGTAACTTATTTTGTAGATACACAATAATTACAAGTAAGGACACCAAGTAATTACATTGTGTTGTACTAGTGAGTTTATTTTCTCACTTGGATGGTGCTTCAGGAAGCCTTAAAATAAGGGTCAGGATGGATAATGTACTATATAAGTACACATTAAGTACCCCTCAACATACACTTCATTTTAACTAGCTAAATCCTGTGTAACACCTAGTAATTACATTGTACTTTTGTAGATATTACATGCACTTTGTGGTGTACTAGTGTGTCTATCCTCCAACTTGGATGGCACTTCCGGAAGCCTTAAAATAAAGGCCAGGTTGTCAGGATGGGTAATGTACAATATAAGTACACATTAATGACAAGTAAGTATTCCTCAAGATACACAGGATTTAGCTTCTTAGAATGAAGTGTAACACCTAGTAATTACATTGTACTTATGCAGATATGACATGTACTCTGTGGTGTAGTTGTGGATCACTTGGATGGCAAGGAGGTACACGTTGTTATAATGGGTAACGTACACATTAAATATACGTTTTTTATTAATAGAATCTGGGATTACACCCATACGGTAGGCCCCAGTTAGTAATGTTGACCTATTTCTGATCTGTTATTGTAAACTCAACCAAGTTAACCCAGATGGTACACTTTTGGGGGGCAAGTCCTAGCAACAACATCTTGAAGAGTGCCCATTCACGGGTAGTTAATTAGAGCCCATTGAGCCTCCAACAGTTGTAATCTCGGACACCCAGTGCATCGGTCCACAAGAGATTTCAACATTGTGACAGTTATTACTGAATCTGATGCAACAATGAAGAAACTCAACACTAAATTGAAGAATTTAGTGGAAACTTGTCCATTTGTAACAAGCATTACAGACTGCAATTACCACCAATTACATGATAATACAGTGTAACTATGAGTTATTACAATTAACTACAATACTTGTTACAGTGTAATTACACTAATAAGGACCCCTTAAAATGAAGAGTTACCGAAATTTGCATCAACTGGAAGTGTGCAGATTTTTTCTGCTTTCTCCAGTTTTGCCTCTAGCACTTTCACAAATATGTTTTGGGAGTGTGGTAGATTCTGTCTATTATCTCTATGACTGTACCTCTCGTTGTATAGCCAAGCCAGGAATCCGGTGCTGTTCCAGTATTTATCAGGAGCATCCCCATCTCCATCGGACCACAGCAGCTCCGGCTTGTACTTGTTGATGATCTCATACAGCTCGGGCAGCGTCTTAGTGGTGGGGAAGAGGTTGGTAGTGTACAGGTTGGCAGCATCCTGCTTGTAAAGCGGGTTAAACCACTCAAACAGAGAGTGGTACAGTCCCAGACGCAGGTCGCTGTTGGCTCTGAGTGCTCCAGCCATTTCTCCGACAAGGTCACGTTTTGGACCCACGTCCACTGCGTTCCAGTTCCAGGAGTTCTCCGAACCCCACAGAGTGAAGCCTGCAGATAGAACAATAACAATAAACCACAAATACATTTTTATAGGCCTAATCTAGTGGAATCATATGTATTACTTTATTAAGATGGCTACAGCTTATCAGTGGATAATGCATCACACACACACACACACACAACACCACACACACACCACACCACACACACACACACACACCACCACACACACACAACCTACCTACCTACACACATACCTACACACACCTACTACCTACACACACCTACCTACACACACACCTACCTACACACACACACACCTACACACACACCTACCTACACACACACCTACCTTCATGGTGTTTCGTGGTGAGGACAATATATTTTGCCCCGGATGAGGCAAAGATGTCAGTCCATTCTTTGGCATCAAAGAACTCAGCTGTAAACTGTGGTGCAAAGTCTTGGTACTTGAAGTCTGGAGGATAATTCTTCTGCATGAAGTCAACATAGGACTTTATCTTCTGCCCCTGCCAAAACCACCTGTAATAAACATCCACACAAATGATAAAACATAATTTTTTAAATATGGGCTTGGGGAGTGAGGTACAGTTGATCAAAAACATTTAAATTCTTCAGTAATGTATATCATTTATTGAATTGACCACAGCAGGAAATGTAGATTGTGCATTTAAAGTAGGACTAATGATGAAGAAACAGCGTATTACTTTCTGTACTGCACAAAAGTATAGGCTAACCAGCTTACCAGAACCACTCGCTACCAAAGCTTGGAACAGAAAACACTCCCCAGTGAATGAATATTCCGAACTTGGCCTGGTCATACCACTCTGGCAAAGGTCGGGAGTCGATGGATTCCCAGGTAGGCTCATATTTACAACTGCATACAGTAATCATCAGGAGCAGTGCGACAGAAATGAGGGCTAACTTTGAAGAAGCCATAACTCCTACGAAGTCAGGTAACCGAAATCAGCGTTCAGTTGAGTTTTGCAACTAAAATAGCTTGCTGATATCACATGATGCTTCCGCAAATTAATCACATGAGAAAAACAGGAACACCTTTGCTAAAAAAAACAATAGACTCCGCTCATTGGACGCTGATTGGATAATGAAAACGGTGACGAACCAGGAAGTGGAATCCACAATATTTTCTTTACGTGACAATTTGGGGAGAGCTTTTGCAGAGCATGTTTCTATGAAAATTATAGCCTATTTAGTCTCAATTTCTCCACCTTTAAATAACTAAAATTATCCATGAAGGGCTTTATTGACTGCCACTGTCACATCTCTGCAGGAGATTTCGACAATGTAGGACTTTTACGTAACGCATATTGTATTAAAGCTTTACCAATTGTTGGTTCTGTATTAGATATGACAGTCTGTTTGTTTTGTCTAATGCTTTAATCAATTTATTGTATTTTCTTTCAGGACATAGAAGATGTGATTGAGAATTCTAAAAAGGTAACTGTAACTTGATCAGTTGTTGTTGCTAATGTCGTAGTCCAGGGGAGGGCCCCTAGTCATTGGCGTGTCCTAATGGTATACATTTTACCACTAGCCGGCCTCTGCCAAGTACCCTGCCCAGAACTTTATTACTTTTACTAGCCGGCTACCACCCGGTCCTCAACTATGCACCTTAGAGACTGCTGCACTATGTACATAGTCATTGAACACTGGTCACTTTAATAATGTTTACGTTACTGTTTTACCCACTTCATATGTATATACAGTATTCTAGACAAGGCTAATTCTATATAACTACTGTTGTACACACCTTTTCTATTCATATACTGTCCATAATGTATAATGTCTAATGTCTACACACTATGAGCATTTTGAATGTGTGTATTGTTAGGTATTACTGCACTGTTGGAGTTAGGAACATAAGCATTTTGCTACACCTGCAAAATATGTTTACGTGACCAATACAACATTCTTTTTTTTCAGGCTGGGCTTTTAGCACTACTAGCAGTAGCAGAACATGTCGGAGAGTTTGAAAAGATTATTCAGCTGTCACAGAGGTTCCCAGGCTTTATTTTCCCTTGTTTAGGAGTCCATCCTATACAGGGTACAGCTCCTGAGCCACAGAGAGGAGCCTTACTCCAGGTATGTGCCCCAAACAAAGATCATAATCTTCATCGCCACCACCATCATCAACATAATGCATGTCTACTACGGCACTGTTTGTTAAATGGTCATATTTTCTCTATGCAGGATTTAGATGCTGCTTTGCCCCTGATAGAGAAATATAAAGACCATCTTGTTGCTATTGGGGAGGTAAGTAGTCTTTGTATTGATTTTGTGTGTAAATTGATACAGATCCACACTATTCTCGTCCAGCAGGCAAAACTCTCTATATACACTGCCTTTCAAAAGTATTCTTACCCCTTGGATTTCTTCACATTTTATCATGTTACAAAGTGGGATTAAAATACATTTCATTTGATTTTGTTTGTCAACAATCTACTAAAAATACTCTAATGTCAAAGTGGAAGAAAATGTATATTTGTTTAAAAGATTAATCAAATTTACATAACTAAAATATAGTTCTTACATAAATATTCAGCCCTTTTGTTTAGGCAACCCTAAATTAGTTCAGGAGTTGAATTTGACTTAATAAATCACATAAGTTGCATGGACTCACTCTTTGTGAAATAATAGGCGTTGACATGTTTTTTTTTCATGACTAACCCTTCCTCTGTCCCCCATACATACAACATCTGTAAGGTCCCTCAGTCAAGTATTGAATTTCAAGCACAGATTCAACTACAAAGACCAGGGAGCATTTCAAATTAGTAGATGGGTAACAATAATAAATCAGACATTGAATATCTCTTTAAGCATGGTCAAGTTAATAATTATGTTGTAGATTATGTATTAAAACACCCAGACACGGCCTCCTGGGTGGCGCAGTGGTCTAGGGCATTGCATCGCAGCGCTAGCTGCGCCACCAGAGACTCTGGGTTCGCGCCCAGGCTCTGTCGCAGCCGGCCGCGACCGGGAGGTCCGTGGGGCGACGCACAATTGGCCTAGCGTCGTCCGGGTTAGGGAGGGTTTGGCCGGTAGGGATATCCTTGTCTCATCGCGCACCAGCGACTCCTGTGGCGGGCCGGGCCAGTGCGTGCTAACCAAGGGAGCCAGGTGCACGGTGTTTCCTCCGACACATTGGTGCGGCTGGCTCCCGGGTTGGAGGCGCGCTGTGTTAAGAAGCAGTGCGGCTTCGTTGGGTTGTGTTTCGGAGGACGCATGGCTTTCGACCTTCATCTCTCCCGAGCCCGTACGGGAGTTGTAGCGATGAGACAAGATAGTAATTACTAGCAATTGGATACCACAAAAATTGGGGAGAAAAGGGGTTAAAATTTAAAAAATTTAAATTAAAAAAACACCCAGACACATCGAAGATACAGTCGTCCTTCTGAACTAAGCTGCAGGACAGAAATGAAGGGATCAGGGGTGTTACCATGAGGCCATTGGTGATTTTAAAACAGTTACAGAGTTCAATGGCTGTGATAGGAAAAAACTGAGGATGGATCAACAACATTGCAGTGACTACACAATAATGACTTCAATGACAGAGTGAAAGAATACAAATATACAGAATACAAATATTTCAAAACATGCATTTTGAATGCAACAAGGTGCTAAAGTAATACTGCAAAAAGACACGGCAAAGGAATACACTTTTCGGCCTGAATGCAAAGCTTTATGTTTCGGGTAAATCCAACACAACACGTCACTGAGTAACTGCCTTCTTATTTTCAAGCATGGTGGTGGCTGCATCATGGTATGGGTATGCTTGACATCGGCAAAGACTGGGGAGTTTTCAGGATAAAAAGAGACCGGATGGAGCTAGACACAGGCAAAATCCTAGAGGAGAACCTGCTTCAGTCTGCTTTACACCAGACACTGGAAGAGTAGTTCACCATTCAGCAGGACAATAACCTACAACACAAGGTTAAATCTACACTGGAGTGACTCACAGCTGTAGTCGCTGTATTGAAGAAATCCAAGGGGTATGAATACTTTTGCAATGCACTGTATGTGGTAATAAGCCTGGGGCTGGGGTTAGATCCACACTAGACAGTAACTAAGTGGTTGGTTGAGGATCTTACATCACTGATAATCAGTCATCATTGTAGGTAGGCTTGGATTTCACCCCCAGATTTGTCAGTGGTGACGCAGACAAAGACAGTCAAAGACAGGTGCTTATTCGGCAGGCAGAGATTGCAAAACAACTGGACCTTCCGCTGTGAGTCCTACACTAATATAAACCAAATCAAAATTATTGATCATGCGTTGTTGTTGGCATTGATACATTTTCCTCGCAGTCCATTTGTTTTAATCAATATATCTTGTCAGATGTTTTTTGTAACATGGTGTATCAATTGTTTAGAAATGTCCATTCAAGATCTGCAGGCAGACCTACTATACACCTGCTAAAGGAACAAGGTAATTTCATATATTTCTATGTACACTACATGACCAGAAGTATGTGGACACCTGCTCGTTGAACATCTTATTCCAAAATCATGGGCATTAATAGAGCATTAATGGAGTTGGTTCCCCCTTTGCTGCTATAACAGCCTCCACTCTTCTGGGAAGGCTTTCCACTGTTGGAACATTGCTGCAGGGACTTGCTTCCATTCAGCCACAAGAGCATTAGTGAGGTTGGTCATTGATGTTGGGAAATTAGGCCTGGCTTGCAGTCAGTGTTCCAATTCATCCCAAAGGTGTTTGATGGGGTTGAGGTCAGGGCTCTGTGCCGGCCAGTCAAGTTCTTCCACACCGATCTCAACAAACCATTTCTGTATGGACTTCGCTTTGTGCACAGGGGAATTGGAAACGCATGGAAACCCATTTCATGAAGCTCCAGATGAACAGTTATTGTGCTGACGTTGCTTCCAGAGGCAGTTTGGAACTCTGTAGTGAGTGTTGCAACTGAGGACAGATGATTTTTTACACGCTTCAGCATATGGCGGTCCCGTTTTGTGAGCTTGTGTGGCCTAGCACTTCACGGATGAGCTGTTGTTGCTCCTCTACGTTACCACTTCACAATAACAGCTGTCGTGGAAATTCTAACCAGAAGAAGAGAGACTAGTTTCTTCAAACAACAACTTTATTATAAGATTTGCAAAAATGGAGCGGTTAACAATCACTCAAAGGTGCAGAATTAAGAGCCTAACGAACAGAGTTGGCTCTTAGCTTTTATGGTAAAGTCCAACCTCTTTGTCTATGTGGCAGTTAGCAGATATGTGCAAACGGGTGGGGAACATAGTGTATAAAAGGCGTTTTGCTTGTCTGTGCAAATTGATAGCTGACGTTGCCACCATTGTATGTTCCTTCCTGCAAGTTTCCACACAGATGAGTTCCTACAGTTAGTACAAATGGGATGTCACAGAATTAAACATCGGTACACGCTTCATCACCACACGCAAGG
This sequence comes from Salvelinus sp. IW2-2015, assembly GCF_002910315.2. Lineage (NCBI taxonomy): Eukaryota > Metazoa > Chordata > Actinopteri > Salmoniformes > Salmonidae > Salvelinus > Salvelinus sp. IW2-2015. The sequence goes on from NC_036849.1 coordinate 2,793,831, forward strand.
CAATCGCTTCGTTTGGTGTTTGTTTGCGAGATCACTGATGAGCTCTTTCAGATGTTCCACTACAATAGTCAAGTTACCCTCACCCTGTGGTATGAATGTACAGCAATGGTCACTTATCCTTCGGCACACTCTGCAGAAGATGTGATGCTACTACTACAGCGAACTTCCCTTCTGGTAAGATGGCCTCCTGTATACAGGGATCTTTGGCTATTTCAAGCATTGTACATTATTTGGCAAACCCCTCACTGAAAGTTGACAATAATGTCTGAAATGAAAACACTATCTCCGCTAGAATCTACAACTAACACCCCTGTGCAGCAAACATTCTGTCTCAAACACATTTGCACATAAATCATTCCATCTAACCCATAACATGTTAGTCACTACTGCTAGTCCACTTATATAGTTATTAACATACTAAAACATGCTCATATCAATTGTACTGTATCATCCAGAAAGCCATATGTATTGATGCGCTTTAACATTAGAATACTGATAACATGGTAAAACAAAACCCCTACTATCAATGGTTATAAAACCCATCAAGGTTATACAACCCAAATTTAGAATGACAGTCCTTAGTGTTTCACGTTGAGTCTATCACTCAAATTCAAGACCCTCGATTTAGCACACGCCGACACAGTTATAATGTACATTTACAAACAGGGGACCATGTATATACAGTTTATACTACTTATATTACCAGTATTAACTTTTCTCATTACAGACCCCATTAGTATCTGTTTTACTGTCGCGAGTCGCATTTTAATGACAGATCGGTATCTCAATGCATTTTAATTTAAATTACAATACGCTTCCCAGTGTGTAGACCTCCAAAATCAACATGATACTCAAAATAAACAGTTTAGGGCAACTCTAAATCAATTTACAGGCACAGTTAACCACCCCCTCCTTACTGGAACTCTTCTCCTGATGTTTCTTCCCTTTCTGAAAGTCACTGAGCTCTTCAGTAAAGCCATTCTAATGCCAATGTTTTTCTATGGAGATTGCATGGCTGTGTGCTCAATTTTATACACCTGTTAGCAACGGGTGTGATTGAAATAGCCGAATCCACTAATTTGAAGGAGTGTCCACATACTTTTGTATACAGTGCATTCGGAAAGTATTCAGACCACTGGACTTTTTCCACATTTTGTTACGTTTGTTACGTTTCACACTACGTAGTACTAACACGACAACACTTGTTTGCTTGTTGTGTAATTTTTTAAATAATAATATGCATTTTATCTGAACAGATGTGAGGCTTGTACTGTCTGAACTATGTCACTTAATGTGCTAATTTGAACTTGTCTCTTCCTTTTAAAAAAATATTTTCCCACAAAAAAATGTGTTACGTTACAGCCTTATTCTAAAATGTATTACATTGTTTTTTCCCCCATCAATCTACACACGATAACCCATCGTGACAAAGCGAAAAACGTTTTTTGTAATTTTTTGCTAATTATTTAAAAATAAGAAATTGAAATACCTTATTTACATAACTATTCATTGAATTTCAAACACAGATTCAACCACAAAGACCAGGGAGGTTTTCCAATGCCATGCAAAGAAGGGGACCAATGGGTACATGGGTAAAAAAAAAAAAAAACGGACATTAAATATCCCTTTGAGCATGGTGAAGTTGCTAATTACACTTTGTATGGCGTATCGATACAACCAGTTACTACAAAGATAGAGCCATCCTTCATAACTCCGTTGCCAGAGAGGAAGGAAACTGTTTTGGGATTTCACCACGAGGCCAATGGTGACTTTAAAACAGTTAGAGTTTAATAGCTGTAATAGAAAACTGAGGATGGATCAACAACATTGTAGTTACTCCACAAAACTAACCTAAATGACAGAGTGAAAAGAAGGAAGCCTGTACACAGTAAAAATATTCCAAAACATACATCCTGTTTGCAACAAGGCATTTAAGTAATACTGCAAGAAAGGAACTTCATGTCCTGAATACAAAGTGTTATGTTTGGGGCAAATACAACCCAACTCATCACAGAGTAGGGCTCTTCATATTTTCATCGGCAAGGACTAGGGAGTTTTTTGGGATGAAAAGAAATGGAATAGAACTAAGCACAGGCAGAATCCAAGAAGAAAACCTGGTTCAGTCTGCTTTCCAACAGACCCTGGGAGTTGCTTACCAAGCAAGACGACATTGAATATTCCTGAGTGGCCTAGCTACAGTTTTGACTTAAATTGGCTTGAAAATCTACGGTAAGACTTGAAAATGGCCGAATAGCAATGATCAACAACCAACTTCAGAGTTTGAAGAATTTTTTAAAAGAATGATTTGCAAATATTGTACAATCCAGGTGTGCTAAGCTTTTAGACTTACCCACAAAGACTCAGAGCTGGAATCACTGCCAAAGGTGACTCTAACATGTATTGACTCAGGGGTTGAATCCATATATAATATATTAGTGTTTTATTTTTAGTATATATATATTTTTTTTTTTATATTTTTTTTTTTACAAAGGTTCACATTTTTCTTACACTTTGACAGAGTATTTTGTGTAGATCGTTGACAAAAAATGACAAATCCATTTTAATCCCACCTTGTAACACAACAAAATGTGGAAAAAGTCAAGGGGTGTGAATACTTTCTGAAGGCACGGAATCTGCCAAGTTAATTCATATAGTAAACAATGCATGTCTCAGGACTACCTGGCCTGATGACTCCTTGCTGTCCCCACTCCACCTGGCCGTGCTGCTGCTCCAGTTTCAACTGTTCTGCCTGCACCTTACAAGAACCCTGACCTGTTCACCGGACGTGCTACCTGTCCCAGACCTGCTGTTTTCAACTCAATAGAGACAGCAGGAGCGGTAGAGATACTCTGAATGATCGGCTATGAAAAGCCAACTGACATTTACTCCTGAGGTGCTGACCTGTTGCACCCTCGACAACCACTGTGATTATTATTATTTGACCCTGCTGGTCATCTATGAACATTTGAACATCTTGGCCATGTTCTGTTATAATCTCCAACCGGCATAGCCAGAAGAGGACTGGCCACCCCTCGTAGCCTGGTTCCTCTCTAGGTTTCTTCCTAGATTCCGGCCTTTCTAGGGAGTTTTTCCTAGCCTTCGTGCTTCTACACCTGCATTGCTTGCATTGCATTGCTTGGGGTTTTTAGGCTGGGTTTCTGTACTGCACTTTGTGACATCAGCTGATATAAGAAGGGCTTTATAAATACATTTGATTGATTTTGACTTTCCACTAGGTGTTGAGAAAGCTCTTCTTCATGCTTTTGATGGGAAACCCTCAGTTGCCATGGAGGGAGTGAAGGCTGGGTATTACTTCTCCATTCCTCCATCTATAGTAAGAAGTGAACAGGTAAAGAGTTTTTTAATTATTATTTTTCTGTAAGTGTATTAAGGCTTTTGTTAAATTCACTTTAAATGAATTGTGATTTGATTTGATTTCTCACACTAAGTAGTACTAGCACTACAGCACTTGTTCGCTCGTTGTTAAAAAAAAAAATTGTTGATGCATTTTATCTGAACAGATGTGAGTCTTGTACTGTCTGAACTATGTCACTATGTCATGTGCTAATTTGAACTTATGTCACTTCCTTAAAAATAAAATAAAAATCCCACAAGAAGCAGAAGCTAGTGAAACAGCTGCCGTTGGAGAGCATGTGTCTAGAAACCGATTCACCTGCCTTGGGTCCAGAGAAACAGGTAGGATTGTTAACTTATTTATTTATTTACACTCAAAAACAAAATGCAATATACACTAGTGTTCAAAAGTTTGGGGTCACTTAGAAATGTCCTTGTTTTTGAAAGAAAAGCTCATTTTTTGTCCATTAAATAACATCAAATTGATCAGAAATACAGTGTAGACATTGTTAATTACTGTTGTAAATGACTATTGTAGCTGGAAACGGCAGATAAAAAAAAAAAAAATGGAATATCGACACAGGCGTACAGAGGCCCATTATCAGCAACCATCTCTCCTGTGTTCCAATGGCACGTTGTGTTAGCTAATCCAAGTTCATCATTTTAAAAGGCTAATTGATCATTAGAAACCCCTTTTTCAATTATGTTAGCACAGCTGAAAACTGTTGTCCTGATATAAAAAACAATAAAACTGACCTTTAGACAAGTTGAGTATCTGGTGCATCAGCATTTGTGGGCTCGATTACAGGCTCCAAATGTTCCGAAACAAAGACCTTTCTTCTGAAACTAGTCAGGCTATTCTTGTTCTGAGAAATGAAGGCTATTCCATGTGAGAAATTGCCAAGAAACGGAAGATCTCGTACAACGCTGTGTACTATTCCCTTCACAGAACTGCGCGAACTGTCTCTAACCAGAATAGAAAGAGGAGTGGGAGGCCCCGGTCCACATCTGAGCAAGAGGACAAGTACATTAGAGTGTCTAGTTTGAGAAACAGACGCTTCACAAATCCTCAACTGGCAGCTTCATTAAATAGTAGTAAATAGACTCCGGGATGCTATTTTAATGGACAAAAATGTTGCTTTTCTTTCAAAAACAAGGACATTTCTAAGTGACCCCAAACTTTTGAACATTAGTGTACATAAAACATGACAATGTATATATACTGAACAAAAATATAAATGCAACATAGAAATGTCCTTGTTTTATAAGTGACCCCATATTTCATGAGCTGAACTTAAAGATCCCAGAAATTTTCCAAACACACTAAAATTAGATTTCTCTCAGTTGTTGTGCACAAATGTTTTTACATCCCTGTTAGTGAGCATTTCTCCTTTGCCAAGATAATCCATCCACCGGACAGGTGTGGCAGATCAAGAAGCGGATTAAACGGCATGATCATTACACAGTTGCACCTTGTGCTGGGTACAATAAAAGGCATCTCTAAAATGTGCAGTTTTGTCACACAAAACAATGAACACAATGCCACAGATGTCTCAAGTTTTGAGGGAGCGTGCAATTGACATGCTGACTGCAGAGCTGTTGCCAGGTAATTTAATGTTAATTTCTCTACCATTTGGCAGTAGGTCCAACTGGCCTCACATCCGCAGACCACGTGTATGGCGTTGTGTGGGTTTGCTGATGTCAAAGTTGTGAACAGAGTGCCCCATGGTGGGGTTATGGTATGGGCAGGTATACAGTGCCTCCAGAAAGTATTCAGACCCCTTGACTTTTTCCAAATTTTGTTACGTTAGTCTTATTCTAAAATATATATTTTTTTTAATCCTCTTCAATTTACACACAATATCCCATAATGACAAAGTGAAAACAGGTGTGCTAAGCTTGTAGCATCATACCCAAGAAGACTTGAGGCTGTAAATGCTGCCAAAGGTGCTTCAACAAAGTCCTGAGTAAAGGGTCTGAATACTTATGTAAATGTGATATTTCAGGGTTTTATATTTTATACATTTGCAAACATTTATAAAACCTGTTATTTGCTTTGTCATTATGGGGTATTGTGTGTAGATTGATGAGAAGGAAAAAAATATATCGATTTTAGATTAAGGCCGTAATGTAACAAAATGTGGAAAAATTCAAGGGGTCTGAATAGTTTCCAAATGCACCGTAAGCTACGGACAACAAACACAATTGCATTTTGTCAAAGGCTATTTGAATGCACAGAGATACCATGACGAGATCCTGAGGCCCAGTGTTGTGCCATTCATCAGCCGCCATCACCTCATGTTTCAGCATGATAATGCATGCCCCATGTCGCAAGGATCTGTACACAATTCCTGGAAGCTGAAAATGTCCCAGTTCTTCCATGGCTTGCATACTCACCAGACATGTCACCCATTGAGCATGTGTGGGATGCTCTGGATCGACGTGTACGACAGCGTGTTCCAGTTCCCGCCAATATCCAGCAACTTCACACAGCCATTGAAGAGGATTGGGACAACATTCCACAGGCCACAGTCAACAGCCTGATCAACTCTATGAAAAGGAGATGTCGCGCTGCATGAGGCAAATGGTGGTCACACCAGATACTGACTGATTTTCTGATCCACACCCCTACCTTTTTTTTAAGGTATCTGTGACCAAAGGATGCATATCTGTATTCACAGTCATGTGAAATCTGTATATTAGGCCCTAATGAAATTATTTCAATTGACTGATTTACTTATATGAACTATAACTCAGTAAAATATTTGAAATTGTTGTCTGTTGCATTTATATTTTTGTTCAGTGTAGATTGAAATCCATATGCCATTGACTTTATCCTGGTTTGAAAGTGGTTGTACATCAAATAATGTTTGCATCTAAGAATATATTTTAGAGATGGTGTTACTAACACTAGTCATGCTTTTGCATCTTGAACATAGGTGAGAAATGAGCCAAAGAATATCTCTGTCTGCGCTGAGTACATCAGTAAGATCAAAGGGGTTCCCTTGGAAACGGTGATGGAGGTGACGACACAGAATGCCCTGCGCCTGTTCCCTAGGCTCAAGACATTACTCAGAGCCTGAACAACCAAGTCCGGGTTTCAATCCAAGGCATGTTATATAGCAGTGCATGGCTCTTGACCTTTTTAAAGGTAATTTACGCTTGAGGGAAAGGGAAAGGGGGACACTTAGTCAGTTGTACAACTGAATGCATTCAACTGAAATGTGTCTTCCGCATTTAACCCAACCCCTCTGAATCAGAGAGGTGTGGGGGGTCTGCCATAATCGACATCCACGTCTTCGGCGCCCGGGGAGCTGACATGCACAGTGTTTACCGTGAATGTGATCTCCGCGAACGTCAGGGAAATTTTCTTTCAGTGGAGCATGGTCAGTGCTCTGCTCTATAAGAGGCCTTGGATTGAATCTCACCCTCTTGGGTGAAGTTCCTGAAAGTCACCACTGTCTCACTTTGGTGTTATATCAGCAAGAAGTTAGAGGGAAATAAGGCAACAAAAAGGCCTACAAACTGAACAGCATTTATAAAGACTTTCAAGTTAGAGCTGCTTTTGGACTCTGTATGCCTTGGAGTTGAGGTGTAGAGTTTAAAAAACAAACTTTGAGATTTAAATGTTTCAGTATTTCTGTTCATATCCATCATCTGTTATATAACAAACTAAATAAATATGACAAATGTATTTCTTTAAGTAAATATCATCAGATTTCTTGTGCTACATTCCTTGTGCTACATGTAAATTATGTGTTACAACGACACCAGACAATATATTTCGTTTTGGTAGACCTTGTCTGTTATCTTAATAGGAAAAACAATATTGAAAGAAACAGGAGCTTTCCCACAGAAGTGCTACACCAGGAACACAAAAGCACGTCACTACACAGGAGAGTCATTTGAACAGTGGCGTGCCGTGGGCCTGGGGCCTAGGCCTTCAGTGAGGTACTACACAGTCCCACCCGAATTAATCCACCTCTTATTATCATCAATTATGCCATGGCTCTAGACACTATACATTTAGACAGAAACGCAGTATAACCAGGCGTTGCGTCACCTTGAAATTGACAAATTGAAATTTTTGGGTAAACAGTGTTTAACAGACAACTCAAGTTTGCAAAGCCAGTGTGGCTCCAAACACCAAATCGATCACTTGCAAATAATAGGTATTCCCAGCAGTACAGTTTGCAGTGCTTCTCGGAGCCTTTGAGCCATTGACAGCGCTCGTAGTTGAAACTTTGAAAGTGGGGCCGAGCGAACGAACCCCTTTCCCGCCTGTGACAGGCTTTGTGGCTCGGGCGACCTCTCCTTACAATGTCTAACTTTTCTTGAAAAGTTCGTCTTGAGAATGGCGTTATAATTATATCCTCGACGAAATCGATATCTTCTCCTCCTTCGCCATTGTTGGGTTCAAAAAACAGCTTAGTAGAGTTTCCTAGATCTGCATAGACCTGCCCATAGGACCCCCTCTCAATATTGGTAATCCAATCAAAAGACGTGGACGCCCTAGGCTGCTAGCTGGCTCCTGTGTAACACTGGAGCCAGCCAGCAGGCGTACAATAGCCAACTCTAAAGCTGATTGGTTGACACAAAATTTTAATTTCATTCACTTTAAGCTACAAGCGCCCGCACTGTTGATTCTGAAGGCCTGAGAGCAGATTTTAGACCCTGCAACACATGATGGCTGAATATGATTGGATAAAAGATCTAACATAAAGACCAGCCTCCAAATCTCAACCTGGGGCTGGAAGCAGTGCAACCAAGAGGAAAGCTATGAAATGAAGAGTATAACTCTTACTCTGGGGAATAATTTAATACATATTTGTGGGAAAATATATTTAAAAAAAATTATATTCTGATGATGTTTAGGCCAGCAGAGAAGGCCTTGCAGGCCCTGACGGCCCACACTGCATTTGAACATATTTCTAAAAAATCTAAATGCATTTTTTTGGCAGAAATGCTTCTGGAACATGTGAACTTTCATGTGCCTTAATAACAAACTTGTATTCCATCTGTAAATTGTTAAATTACGAGCCTAGTTAGTTTAGTGAAGGAAAGACAGGAACCTTCCGCTAGCCATGATTGGCTGAGATAATGGATGGTCCTTCTTTTGACCTCACCCTCTCACCTTCCCCCCCTACTCACAAGGCAGGCAATACGCTTGACCTCATCTTTACTAGATGCTGTTCTTCCACTAATCCATTGCAACTCCCCTCCAAGTCTCTGACCACTACCTTGTATCCTTTTCCCTCTCGCTCTCATCCAACACTTCCCACACTGCCCCTACTCGGATGGTATCGCGCCGTCCCAACCTTCGCTCTCTCTCCCCCGCTACTCTCTCCTCTTCCATCCTATCATCTCTTCCCTCTGCTCAAACCTTCTCCAACCTATCTCCTGATTCTGCCTCCTCAACACTCCTCTCCTCCCTTTCTGCATCCTTTGACTCTCTATGTCCCTATCCTCCAGGCCGGCTCGGTCCTCCCTCCTGCTCCGTGGCTCGACGACTCATTGCGAGCTCACAGAACAGGGCTCCGGGCAGCCGAGCGGAAATGGAGGAAAACTCGCCTCCCTGCGGACCTGGCATCCTTTCACTCCCTCCTCTCTACATTCTCCTCTTCTGTCTCTGCTGCTAAAGCCATTTTACCACTCTAAATTCCAAGCATCTGCCTCTAACCCTAGGAAGCTCTTTGCCACCTTCTCCTCCCTCCTGAATCCTCTCCCCCTCCTCCCTCTCTGCTGATGACTTCGTCAACCATTTTGAAAAGAAGGTCGACGACATCCGATCCTCGTTTGCTAAGTCAAACGACACCGCTGGTTCTGCTCACACTACCCTACCCTGTGCTTGACCTCTTTCTCCCCTCTCTCTCCAGATGAAATCTCGCGCGCTTGTGACGGCCGGCCGCCCAACAACCTGCCCGCTTGACCCTATCCCCTCCTCTCTTCTCCAGACCATTTCCGGAGACCTTCTCCCTTACCTCACCTCGCTCATCAACTCATCCTTGACCGCTGGCTATGTCCCTTCCGTCTTCAAGAGAGCGAGAGTTGCACCCCTTCTGAAAAAACCTACACTCGATCCCTCCGATGTCAACAACTACAGACCAGTATCCCTTCTTTCTTTTCTCTCCAAAACTCTTGAACGTGCCGTCCTTGGCCAGCTCTCCTGCTATCTCTCTCAGAATGACCTTCTTGATCCAAATCAGTCAGGTTTCAAGACTAGTCATTCAACTTAGACTGCTCTTCTCTGTGTCACGGAGGCGCTCCGCACTGCTAAAGCTAACTCTCTCTCCTCTGCTCTCATCCTTCTAGACCTATCGGCTGCCTTTGATACTGTGAACCATCAGATCCTCCTCTCCACCTCTCCGAGCTGGGCATCTCCGGCGCGGCCCACGCTTGGATTGCGTCCTACCTGACAGGTCGCTCCTACCAGGTGGCGTGGCGAGAATCTGTCTCCGCACCACGTGCTCTCACCACTGGTGTCCCCCAGGGCTCTGTTCTAGGCCCTCTCCTATTCTCGCATACACCAAGTCACTTGGCTCTGTCATATCCTCACATGGTCTCTCCTATCATTGCTATGCAGACGACACACAATTAATCTTCTCCTTTCCCCCTCTGATAACCAGGTGGTGAATCGCATCTCTCCATGTCTGGCAGACATATCAGTGTGGATGACGGATCACCACCTCAAGCTGAACCTCGGCAAGACAGAGCTGCTCTTCCTCCCGGGGAAGGACTGCCCGTTCCATGATCTCGCCATCACGGTTGACAACTCCATTGTGTCCTCCTCCCAGAGTGCTAAGAACCTTGGCGTGATCCTGGACAACACCCTGTCGTTCTCAACTAACATCAAGGCGGGTGACCCGTTCCTGTAGGTTCATGCTCTACAACATTCGCAGAGTACCGACCCTGCCTCACGCAGGAAGCGGCGCAGGTCCTAATCCAGGCACTTGTCATCTCCCGTCTGGATTACTGCAACTCGCTGTTGGCTGGGCTCCCTGCCTGTGCCATTAAACCCCTACAACTCATCCAGAACGCCGCAGCCCGTCTGGTGTTCAACTTTCCAAAGTTCTCTCACGTCACCCGCTCCTGCCGCTCTCTCCACTGGCTTCCAGTTGAAGCTCGCATCCGTTACAAGACCATGGTGCTTGCCTACGGAGCTGTGAGGGAACGGGCACCTCCGTACCTTCAGGCTCTGATCAGGCCCTACACCCAAACAAGGGCACTGCGTTCATCCACCTCTGGCCTGCTCGCCTCCCTACCTCTGAGGAAGTACAGTTCCCGCTCAGCCCAGTCAAAACTGTTCGCTGCTCTGGCACCCCAATGGTGGAACAAACTCCCTCACGACGCCAGGTCAGCGGAGTCAATCACCACCTTCCGGAGACACCTGAAACCCCACCTCTTTAAGGAATACCTAGGATAGGATAAAGTAATCCTTCTAACCCCCCCCCCCTTAAAAGAGTTAGATGCACTATTGTAAAGTGGTTGTTCCACCTGGGATTACATAAGGTGAATGCACCAATTTGTAAGTCGCTCTGGATAAGAGCGTCTGCTAAATGACTTAAATGTAAATGTAAATGTAAATGTCTGGACATGCCGGGAGATGAGTTTGGATTGGTCTGCCATGTAGCTTGCTTCTGTTTATGACGTGAGCTGCTCTGTATGTGTTGATAATACTTTCTACCGCAGTTTTTGAAATATATAACGTTAGCCATTGAGAACTACAAAAGTTTTGCTACTTTTCTAAATATTGATGCCCTGAATTTAGCAGGCGCTATCGACAGATCAGTTGGAAAAAAGTGATTTGGTACTTTCTGCATACGCCACGGTCAGTGTGATCTGGAGTAACTTGACACAATGCTGGCAAAACAAGATGTAGCTGCAAGAGTTAAATGTTTCCAGTCTGTCGTGAAGCGTTCATCCATGTATACGGGTAAGAGTCTAGCTATATTTTCAGATATTATATGTTTCTAGTTTTGTCAGAAAGTCGTTTTCATGGCAAGTTAAATTGTACTGTTAGCTAGCTAGCGAACGTTAGCTTGCTGGCTCGCAAGTGAACATTATGTGTATGATCTGTGTAGTAATATTATTCGAATCAGAAACCGTTTGCATTCTTAGTTATAGCCTTATGTTAGCTAGCTAACATTGAACCTGGTTGGTTAGCTTTAGCTACTTGCAGATTCATACTACATCTATGACAATGTTTGTATTGGTTGGTAGTAGTATGAGTTGGGATTATGCCGGTTCATTGTTTAGCGAGCTACATCTGAACAAAAGATAAGACTATATGTCTAAACAAAACACTTTTCCAGATGATTACATGACCCATCAAGTTAGCTAAGTGTGTCTGGGGTGATTCATATTTGGTTGTTTACTAAACTAAACTAATCACTCTGTTTAGCAAATGGTCTCACATGTGAATCCTTAAAGAGATGGGTGGAGCTAACGGTTAAGAGGGTGTAAACGATGCTGAATGGGTGTAGACAAAGAAGAGCGCTCCAGTAGGTGTACCAAAACATTCAAGGGCCATTTTCTCAAGTGGGATTAGAAGTTTATCAACTTTCAAAGCAGAATTACTTTCCTTTTGTTCTTCAACTGCAGTGTATGAAATACAATTTTGTAGCTCTGAGTCTCTACTTTTATCCAATGTAAAAAATAAAAAATAAAAATTACATTCAAATTTTGCTACATAAGACCGAATCATGGCGGTCGTTCAGAAATGTTCCTGCTTTTAAACAGCAATTTTACAGAGATTGAATTCTATATTTTACATTCAGGAGGTATACAACAAAGTATTAGAGAATAACTTGTCACTCACTGTTAACATAAATGTTTTTCAAGCAGCTGGCCAGTACATGCTAGATTTTGTTCTGGGTTCGTGCTGAGTACAGCAGTAAGATCTCCCTATGACAAAACCCATAATGCGTTAAGTCATTCCCCCATAGTGGTCCCTTTAGTTCAGTCTCAACCCTCATAGTGATAGTGGTGTCAGTCCAAGGGGTCCTGGTACTACATGCAGTAGACTAGCAATTCTCAACGGGTGGGTCACGACCCTAATTTGGGTCGCAGGAGGTTTTTAATGGGTTGCGGGTGTTATGAAAGAATACTACAGTCTAAACTTAACCCAGTTAGAAAGTGTTGTTGTAATGAGAGCCCACGAATGGACAGAGTACCACATTCCAGGCCAAGATTTACAGTTCTGTAATTGACGCCGCCCCCTTTCAACAAGACCAATAAACTGCTATCCCTTTATCTCTTTATGACTCTGAATGGCCCTGAGTAGGTCAGGAAACATAAACCAGACCCTTCTGCAAGTCAGCAGACCACCTGGTGATCTGCATGTGTATCCCAAGAGGACAGTCAGGAATTGTTACTCTTTGTAACGAAGAGAAAATGGCACCAAGAGTACAAAAGGACATTTAAACATGTTTTCTTCACTGTATTAAAACTGAAGGACTCATGACACGTTGATGTAACCTGAAACAATGTGATATCTTTCTTCTGATTATCCTATGTCATACAGTAAGTTTAATTGGTATTTTAGTGTAACATAAAATATATGGATTTTACACAAGAAGTGTTGTACAGGCTACATATCCTATGTTAAAGATTATGAAACGGTCTTCTGTACAAGAAAAACATGAGGCTCAGGTTTATCTCATAAGAACATTAATTTGCGGGGTTTTCCTGAACAACAGGGCGTTCGCGTTTCACACTGTCCGGCTGTTAGAGCCGGCAGGCTCTAAGTCAGATCCAGTTTTGCAAGGCGAGGCCACGCCCGTGGGACGAATGATCCCAACTCCTTGGAAATTCAAAATACAGATCAAGGAAGCCTTATTCAACTCAAACAGAAGAATCACCTGAGAGGAACTTTGCCGAACAACACACTCTGCTCACTCACGATGAAATGCTGAGTTGCATCCGTGGCCTCCAACTGCTCTTAAATACAAGTAAAACTAAATGCATGCTATTCAACCGATCGCTGCCTGCACCTGCCCGCCCGTCCAGCATTACTACTCTGGACGGTTCTGACTTAGAATATGTGGACAACTACAAATACCTAGGTGTCTGGTTAGACTGTAAACTCTCCTTCCAGACTCAAATCAAACATCTCCAATCCAAAGTTAATTCTAGAATTGGCTTCCTATTTCGCAACAAAGCATCCTTCACTCATGTTGCCAAACATACCCTCGTAAAACTGACCATCCTACCGATCCTCGACTTCGGCGATGTCATTTACAAAATAGCCTCCAATACCCTACTCAATAAATTGGATGCAGTCTATCACAGTGCCATCTGTTATGTCACCAAAGCCCCATATACTACCCACCGCTGCGACCTGTACGCTCTCGTTGGCTGGCCCTCGCTTCATACTCGTCGCCAAACCCACTGGCTCCAGGTCATCTACAAGACCCTGCTAGGTAAAGTCCCCCCTTATCTCAGCTCGCTGGTCACCATAGCAGCACCCACCTGTAGCACGCTCTCCAGCAGGTATTTCTCTCTGGTCACCCCCAAAACCAATTCCTCCTTTGGCCGCCTCTCCTTCCAGTTCTCTGCTGCCAATGACTGGAACGAACTACAAAAATCTCTGAAACTGGAAACACTTACCTCCCTCATTAGCTTTAAGCACCAGCTGTCAGAGCAGCTCACAGATTACTGCACCTGTACATAGCCCATCTATAATTTAGCCCAAACAACTACCTCTTCCCCTACTGTATTTATTTATTTATTTATTTTGCTCCTTTGCACCCCATTATTTCTACTTCTACTTTGCACATTCTTCCACTGCAAATCTACCATTCCAGTGTTTTACTTGCTATGTTGTATTTACTTCGCCACCATGGCCTTTTTTTGCCTTTACCTCCCTTATCTCACCTCATTTGCTCACATTGTCTAGAGACTTATTTTTCTACTGTGTTATTGACTGTATGTTTGTTTTACTCCATGTGTAACTCTGTGTTGTATGTATGTGTCGAGCTGCTTTGCTTTATCTTGGCCAGGTCGCAATTGTAAATGAGAACTTGTTCTCAACTTGCCTACCTGGTTAAATAAAGGTGAAATAAAAAAATCTCCCTAAGGGGACCGAAACATTCCACTGCACCCTAGTGCCTGAACAAGCTTTATTTCTTTGGACTGAACGGAATTGAGGACTGAGTCTGAGAAAGAAAGAGAACGTCTCCTATGCGTGTGAGCTCTGACGAAGGAAGATGCTTCTTCAGCTGTATGCTCCAACGCCAGGACCACTGGCCTTTTTCTTGTTTCATCTCTGTCATAACGGAAACCCAACTGAACCAGACGACACTCAGCCAAAAATACACGTAGATACACTTCCGGTCAAAAGTTTTAGAACACCTAATCATTCAAGGGTTTTTCTATTTTTACTATTTTCTACATTTTAGAATAATAGTGAAGACATCAAAACTATGAAATAACACACATGGAATCATGTAGTAACCAAAAAAGTGTTAAACAAATCAAAATATATTTTATATTTGAGATTCTTCAAATAGCCACGCTTTGCCATGATGACAGCTTTGCACACTCTTGCACACACTTTTAGCTGAGTGTCGGACAGATGCCGAGCAGTTGCCATACCAGGCGGTGGTGCAACCGGACAGGATGCTCTCGATGGTGCAGCTGTAGAACCTTTTGAGGATCTGGTGAGCCATGCCAAATCTTTTCAGTCTCCTGAGGGGGAAAAGGGGTTGTCGTGCCCTCTTCACGACTGTCTTGGTGTGTTTGGACCATGATAGTTTGTTTGATGTGAACACCAAGGAACTTGAAACTCTCGAACCCGCTCCACTGCAGCCTCGTTGATGTTAATGGGGGCCTGTTCGGCCCTCCTTTTCCTGTAGTCCACGATCACCTCCTTTGTTGTCCTTGCACCACACTGCCAGATCTCTGATCTCCTCCCTATAGGCTGTCTCATCGTTATCGTGATCAGGCTGATCAGGCTGATGACACTGTTGTGTCATCAGCAAACGTAATGATGGTGTCGTGCTTGGCCACGCAGTCGTGGGTGAACAGGGAGTACAGGAGGGGACTGACCACGCACCCCTGAGGAGCCCCAGTGTTGAGGATCAGCGTGGCAGATGTGTTGTTGACTACCCTTACCACCTGGGGGTGGCACATCAGGAAGTCCAGGATCCAGTTGCAGAGGGAGGTGTTTAGTCCCAGGGTCCTTAGCTTAGTGATGAGCTTTGTGGTCACTATGGTGTTGAACGCTGTTGTCAATGAACAGCATTCTCACATAGGTGTTCCTTTTGTCCTGGTGGAAAGGACAGTGTGGAGTGCAGTTTAAATTGCGTCATCTGTGGATATGTTGGGGCAGTATGCGAATTGGGGTGGGCCTAGGGTCTGGTGTTGATGTGAGCCATGACCAGCCTTTCAAAGCACTTCATGGCTACTGACGTGAGTGCTACGGGGCGGTAGTCATTTAGGCAGGTTACCTTTGCTTTCTTGGGCACGGGGACTATGGTGGTCTGCTTGAAACATGTTAGTATTACAGACTCGGTCAGGGAGAGGTTGAAAATGTCAGTGAAGACACTTGCCAGTTGGTCCGCGCATGCTCGCAGTACACGTCCTGGTAATCCGTCTGGCCCAGCGACCTTGTGAATGTTGACCTGTTTAAAGGTCTTGTTCACATCGCCTACGGAGAGCTTGATCACACAGTCATCCGGAACAGCTGGTGCTCTCATGCATGCTTCAGTGTTGCTTGGCTCGAAGCGAGCATAGAAGGCATTTAGCTCGTCTGGTAGTACTTGTAGGAGATGACTACCTCAAGCTCTAAACCCTCAGAGCTATTAATCACACCTGTGGGGAGAGGGGCATTCTTTTTACCAAACCACGTGACCTTTGTTTTGGAGGTGTTCAGAACAAGGTTAAGGGTAGAGAAAGCATGTTGGACACTAAGAAAGCTTTGTTGTAGAGCATTTAACACAAAATCCCAGGCGTGGCCAGCTGAGTATAAGACTGTATCATCTGCATATAAATAGATGAGCGAGCTTCCTACTGCCTGAGCTATGTTGTTGATGTAAATTGAGAAGAGCGTGGGGCCTAGGATCGAGCCTTGGGGTACTCCCTTGGTGACAGGCAGTGGCTGAGACAACAGATGTTCTGACTTTATACACTGCACTCTTTGAGAGAGGTAGTTAGCAAACCAGGCCAAAGATCCCTCAGAGACACCAATACTCCTTAGCCAGCCCACAAGAGTGGAATGGTCTACCGTATCAAAAGCGTTGGCCAAGTCAATAAAAATAGCAGCACAACATTGCTTAGAATCAAGGGCAATGGTAAGAGGACCTTTAAGGTTACAGTGACATATCCATAACCTGAGCGGAAACCAGATTGCATACTAGAGAGAATACTATAGACATCAAGAAAGCCAGTCAGTTGATTATTGACAAGTTTTTCCAACACTTTTGATAAATAGGGCAAAATAGAAATAGGCCTATAACAGTTAGGATTAGCTTGATCTCCCCCTTTAAATAAAGAACGCACCGTGGCTGCCTTCCACGCAATGGGAACCTCCCCAGAGAGGAGAGACAGGTTAGGTCTCTCCTCTAGGCTTGGCAATGATAGGCTTGGCAATGATGGGGGCAGCAACCTTAAAGAAGAAAGGGTCTAAACCATCTGGCCCAGATGTTTTTTGGGGGTCAAGTTTCAGGAGCTCTTTTAGCACCTCGGACTCAGTGACTGCCTGCAGGGAGAAACTGTGTAGCGGGGCAGGGGGAAAAGAGGAAGACGCATCTGGGATAGTTGCATTAGAAGGGGTGGGAGATGAGGAAATGTTGAATGGGCAAGGAGGCATGGCTGAGTCAAATAGGAATCCTGAATCACATTGACTCTGTACTTGTACCCCCTATATATAGCCTCGCTTGATATTTTACTGCTAATGTTGAATTATTTGTTACATTTCAATTTTTTACTTAACATCAAGTTAAAGCATTGTTGGTTAAGGGCTTGTAAGTAAGCATTTCACCTGTTGTATTCGGCGCATGTGACAATTTGTTTTGTTGATTTGATTCTGGAAGGTTATCCCATCCCCACAGAGGAACTCTGTAGCTCTGTCAGAGTGACCACCGGGTTCTTGGTCACCTCCCTGACCAAGGCCCTTTTCCTCCGATTGCTCATTTTGACCGGAATACTTTCAGAATGCACTATATGTCCATTGCGCTGCACACAATTTAATCTTAGTCTTGAATGATGAATGACAAGATATACCAGAGATAAGAGACTGTTGATATTGCAACCACACAACTCAAACGGCAGTTCACCAGTTTGAAAGAAATCGCAAACATCTTTTTATGTTCAAGTTCTCAAGAACTGTTTTCTGCTAAGGATAACCGGTTTGTATCTGCCAATTTATTGGCTGTCCAGTATCCAGACAATCTGTCCCCAGAGCTTCCTATACAGTTACTCTTTCCGCAACGTGTCGAGGCCGGCAATTAAGGAGAATGAGAGCCTCAATTAAAGATGTTACGGAACTGCTGTATTTGAAGCACCACTCCCTTCTGCCCAGTTTCCCTGTTGTTGCTACGGCAATCAAGCTGTTTTTACCACACCTGAAACGGTCACTTCTGCGGAGAGATCGTTTTCTAAAGGAAAACTCATAAAGAACTACCTAAGAAGCACTTAGGCTCTCTGTGTTTTTGAACACCTCTGTAAGCTCCACTCATTGCACTGGCCCCGTCGTAGCGTTGGCCACGTTTGTTCACTGACATCCACTCATACTGTACTTTCAATTAGTTTATTTTTTAGTCCCATTCTTGAAGCCCAAGAAACAAACACTTATCTTCCTAGTACATATGGAAATTAAAAAGGTTTATGAATTACTTTTGAGGGTTACTGTCAAAACGGTTTATTAAATAAAAATAGACATCGTGACAGGCGCATGGGCCCCCAGAGCTTGTGGGCTCCCCTCATTGCGGGGGGGGGGGGGGTCCGGTACGCCAGTGCTACATACCCCAGTAATGTAATTGAGTATGTAGTATCATCCTCAATGAGATGGTGTTTCTCAAATCCATCATCGGAACATTTCATTCTCCTCCTAAAACAGCTACTGAAAGTTTAGAAAGAATCAAACAGGCTAAAAGGTGCCTGCTTAAACGAAAAGGAAACACCACTGTCCTTATGGCATTGCTACCTCTAAGTTTACAACACAAATCTCCAAATGAACTCTGCCAGTCTCTTAACATTGGTCTGGTTCATGCCTGCGTCTGTTGAAAACCTGCCACCTGTTCATCAGGTGTGGTTTTCAACAAGGATCATTACATGCTGTAGAAGTATGGTATTTTCCTGAAAAATAAGTTTGTAGAACTTCTGTGAGAAATGAATAGGCAGACAATTCTTTACATAACCCCCAATTTATTCAATATACATTTATATAAATATTTTACAGTATCAACAGTATATAAAGTAGAAAGTAGCATCAAAACAAAAAGGAAACATTTTTATTAAAGGTGAATGTTAGTAACACATTAATTCAAAAATAAAGCCTTTGAGGAATCCTGCATATTAGGTTGGGGAAATTAAAGAGCTATGGATTAAATATCATATCAACAGCATTTGACACAAAGCCACCACAGTTAAATCCTCAGGGAGAAATTAAAGTCAATGGACAAATAATCACAGCAATGTTTAAACTGCATTATATATTTTTTTTTCTTCAGTTTTCACTGAATGTGATACTGCTGAACTACAAAAGAAACCCACTTTAAAATCTGAGAATTGCTGGTATGTGAGAGAATGACTTTCAACAAATGGCATTATTTGGTGTCCAAGTGTTTAAAAAAGTTGAGCAGGTGTGCTCAGGAAGTGCTCCATATAAAAATAGAATGTGCACTATACTGCACAGAAACAGAATTTGACACTGACTCCAGATCACACAAGAGGACAGACATCAGAAGAAATGGGAAGTCATATGGGTCAGGAAGACATTTTTAAATGACAAGAACTCCAATATTATTCCATGTAAAGAGAGGGAGGTATAAGAGAGGCATATGAGAAAATGAAAAAAGTAAGCACATGTATGGAATCATAAGCTTCGGAAAATTGAAAATAAAGCTTGACAGCACAAAAATATTGCCTAAAACAAACATATAAACACATTTAAACTTTTGGCGTCTCTTCACATTGGTTCATAGGTTGCAGCGATTGGCTCCCACACAAGGGGTCGTGACAGTCCACAGCGGCCCTTATTATAACTGGATCATTATGCTTAGAAGGGTCGTTCCACAAAATGAGTCTCTTTTGCATTCCTTTAATATTTAAAGTAGAAATTGTGCACCAATATTTACCAAAAAAAAGTGCCATTTAATGTAGACCACAACTTTCAATACAGCTGATTATTCATATTAATAAAGACTTTCTAAAGTGCAAAGATTCAGCATTTTGGTATGTCCCTTTGTGCACCCTCTGTGACTTCCACGAAGATTTTAACCCATTTAACCTCAATGGTAAAATGTGTTTTTTATTAAAGTTGAACATGTGCTCTTTATGACAGAATTATGTGAACGTTTTTACCAAGTTACCCTACCCAAAATTGACACATTTTGTTGAATGACCCACAAGGCGTTTAAAGTGCACATTAATTTACAACTTCAGACTCAGGCTGCGCTTTCCCTTCTTTCACAAATAGCTTCCTGTTCCCTATATAGTGCACTACTTTGGACCAGAGACCTATGGGTCCTGGTCAAAAGTAGTGCACTACATAGCTCTGGTCAAAAGTAGTGCATTACACATAGGGAATATGGTGTCATTTGGGAGGCACATCAGTTTCTATTCAAACACCCTCCCTACACTCGCCATTGAGCATGCATAGAAGCCATTACTCTGCACATATTGTTCTGTACTATTAAAAAAATGCTAAATTTTTCAATCTACAAAGAAAGATCCCCTCAGCATTAAGGTCAACTTGGCAGTTGGCACAATCATAAGAATGTACGATTCTTGTAAACACAGACCCCAATTTATAATTAAAATGAGCCACAAATATAAGGCTTTGGCCACATATAGTACGGTGGGTCGACTGCATGAATTAAGCACCAGCCACTGATTAAAAAACAAACCACAGAAACTGATCACAGTAATGTTCGCTGTTTTTCCAGAAATCCTGGATGGAGGATTCCAGATTTCCTGCTTATTCCCTCCTTATTTCGGGAAAACCTGTGAATTTTGGGAAAGTTACCAGAATTTTGCAACCCTAGTTGGGAGTAACCAGAGTGGGCAGACTAGCCTGGTCCCATATCAGTTTGTGCTGTCTTGCCAAGTCCTAATGACCATACGAGTTGGCAAGACAGCACAAACAGATCTGGGACCAGGCTATGGGAAGACATCTCGCTGACAGGTTTTTACTGGTCCGCTGTGGTGAGTATAGGGTCAGAGTGGTTTGGCTGCAGATTGCTCGTGGTCGAACTAGGTCTTCTCATTAGCAGCAGCATGAGGCTGGATCACAATGGGTTCGTGTTCCCCTGCAGGGAGAACAGAGATGTACTGTTAATTCACTGAGCGCTTATCTTTAAGTCCAAGCCAGGACACAAGCAGGCAGAAATCACCTATTAGAAAAATATACTTTTATTAGTCCATATGAAATAAAAATGTGTATTCTGCTTTTTTGAACCAACCCTTCCTATTAGTAATGATAATAAACATTTTCAAAACATGTTTTGTAAACATAGGCTGCGTTCTTTTCCCACTAATTGGTCTTTTGACCAATCAGATCAGCTTTTTGCCAATAATTGGGTTGCCTGTGTAAACAGCCATTGATTAACAGAACAAAATTAAAGCATGGCCTTAATCATGTCAACATCACAAAGAACGCATGGTTGGCAATGGGGGAAAGAATTGGAATTGGAATGAGTTCAGCTAGTGGTGTGAAGGGACACGAAAAGCTTTTTAGATAGAGCTGGAGCATGAAAGACTAAAGAAAGCTCCCAACAACAAAAGTAATCACAGTGATAAGCACACTAGCATAGTTCGAGTTAGTGAGCACATTCGGAGCTCAATTTCCAATTGCCAAAAGCATATGGGTTAATAAGTTGCTAGCCCACAATAGCATTAATCAACGGGCGTAAGCAGTAAGCACGATATACAGTATACAAAATGCACAAAGAGTGTTAAAGCCGACCCAGTTTGGAGTTTCAACTGAGTTGCCAGAGGTTGCCCTAGGGCCTGGCTGAGCCATTATTATTATAGTCTCACCACCGGCTGTGAAATGAAAAAACATTTTCAGACTCCTTCTACTTCATCCCTTTAAGCATGTGCACTGGACCATCTTTAAAGTGATGTCCTGGTTGCTCTAAACAAAGAGGCGGATTCTAAAACTAGCTTCTAAAGATGTATTGTTCAACACATTGACCCACACAGACGTCATACGTACGGAGTGGCTGCAGATCGGACTTTTCTGAACCCCTCTTGCCAATTTGTATTTATTTATTTTACTTACTAGGCAAGTCAGTTAGGAACAAATTGTTATTTACAATGACGGCCTAGGAACAGTGGGTTAACTGCCTTGTTCAGGGGCAGAATGACAGATTTTGGCAGCTCAGGGATTCGATCCACCAACCTTTCGGTTACTGGCCCAACGCTCTAACCACTAGGCTACCTGCCGCGCCAAAATGGCTAAAGGCCCCAAAGGTTTTGCGCATATGCAGGATTCTCTACTTTACGCACTACAGGCTACTGGTGGCAAATAGTGCTTGTTTAATACAGTTGAAAAAAAGACATGTCTGCAAAATCACATGATGATAGTATTCTACATAACAGAACCAAATATAATAGCATAGTGTAACATTACTGTAAGACAAAAAACACCACCTAATTTCTTATGAGATTTTAGGATGGTTGTGCGATTGGTCGCATTTTTCTCATGTGGCCAAAACTCAACAGCATGCCCCAGTAGCAAAATATGTGCTTTAATCACAGGTAGGTTATGCTACAGTTTGCTCTAAAATTAATTCCCTGTACATCATTCAAAACAACACTGTATAACTCAAGATCTAAATGGATATCCCCATAAAACTGACTGAGATCAAATGGTTGGTATGTAGATGCTGCATGGACGTTTCACCGGTAAAACTTGGAGAATTATAATTCACGATTGACAGTGAGAAATGGGAAGGGAGGGTAACCCCAAAAAATGTGTGTGTAAAGTAGAGGTAATGATACACATGCGCAGAACATGAATCGGATCTTCAGTTCTGAGAAAATGGATCCAAGGAGCGGGGCGAGGTGGTTGCCTATATGGATCCGCAGCCTCTGCCTAATACTTAAAGGATTATCTCGTACTCCCCCAGGCCTTGCCTCCCCCAGGCCTTGCCCCCACTCACCCCTGTCCTGCTCAGCTCTGATCTGAGCCTCCAGGTCGTCTGGGTCTACGTATCCGTGCTCCCCCTCCTGTGGCTTGCACCTGCCACAGCAGAAAAAGCAGCAGCAACAGCAGCAGCAGAGGGTGAAGATCCCACAGCACACCATCAGGGTCTGGGAAATAAAGAAGGAATTTGTTTCACACAGGGCATAATTGACATAAGTTGTCATGCATACACTTGTGAGTGTTAGAAAACTATAATAACCCGATTTTTGATTTCTGTGAACCCTAATGACCTTAATGATTAACATGCAGTACAATTTAGCAATGCCTAGGTCGTGAGTTAATTTCTAACGGGATCACATACACTTAGTAAAAATGTACAGTATGCACTCACTGTACAATAAGTCACTTTTGGGTATAAGCGTCTGCAAAGTGTATGCATATGAAAATGTGTAAGCCCTAAAAGACTTCTCACCTTAAACCAGCACTTGTGAATGAGGAAGTAATATTTAACGCTCTCGTCTCCAAACTGCTCGGCCACATAGAGGCCCATGGAGCCGTACTCGTCGTAGACCTTCCTCTTGGTCTCGTCGTTGAGGATGGAGTTGGCATTGTTGATCTCCTTAAACTTCTCAGCTGCCTCGGGGTTGTCTGGGTTCTTGTCAGGATGATGCCTCAGTGCTAGTTTCCTGGGAGGAGGAGGACTTTTATTTATATTGTCACGGGGAAACGTAAAGTCGTGCGCTGCTTTTATTCACATGAGTAAGTCACGGGAGAGTTTGAGTTTAGAAATATAATACACGAGAATCATTTGACCTCATTTGCAAAAACCACAGAGCAGGTAATCAGGTTACCAGTATGCAAATATGTCTTTTGTTTTATATCTACTAGAAATCTTCCAAAAAGAGTAAGGACCGCCTATGCTATCGTTTCAGTTAATGGTGCTTTCATTAAGAAAACAGATGTGTTTTTAACTGTTCTGTAGTCTTTCTCAAAGCATTTGTCTGTGGTTGAGAGTTTTATAACCAGGGGTGAAAGTAAGGCGGTATGGTCCGGCAAAATAAATAGTGGGTGTATGCCGTACCAGTAAAACATCACAATAATTAAATCGAAGTGTCAAGAAGACCGTAGGCTATTACACCACTATTTATCATTCCCGTATGTCAGAGGCATGACAAATGAGCTACTGACAACAGGTGGTATAGCCTACACTCTAAAATGTGACAAGAACACTGACATTTTGCCATGGCAGAGATGAGTATGCGACACAGACCTGAGTGTGGACGCATGCATTTTGGCCTAATGACAATCGCCTCTTTCCATTCACCACTGTTTGGAGGCTGGAAATATGTTGTGAGTGGATGAACATACCTAGTAAAGGCCTAGTAAAGGAGCCCTTTGAAGTGATCGTTTGGCAATCAGATAAAAAGCATCGTGACCGGTTGTGTTTATGCCACAATAAAAGGTCATACATTTTAAAAGTTAAATGACAAATCTTTACGACTAGGCCCACAGAGATCCTATTGAATTAACAGGGATTCTATATGTAGTTCTATGATTAGGCCCAGAAAATCTTTTGGTGCACATATAGGAGGTCCCGTACCAAGAAGAAATGTGATCTACTTTCACCCGTTTATACCTGTATGCCTTCTTTATTTCTTCTGCGGATGCCCCCTTCTCCAGTCCTAGTATATTGTATAGACTGTCACCTGCGGTGGACATCTTACGTTGAGGCCTTTGGTTTGGTTCCGCCATGTTTTAGATCTGCAACAATGATAAAGACAACAGCTATGACTGGTATGCCATGAGGATATAGTGAAAGATCATAGGCTTTGCTTGTGTTTTAGCTCATGACACAAGGATGCAAAAAATGTGCCACATTACGTTTCTGTCTGCCACCAGCCTGCATTCGACCCCATCAACTACGCATTAACCCCACCCGGCACCAGTGTGTGTTAGAGATGTTGACGATAAGCATGGCCTGACTCTTCTCTCTTAACTTCCTTCATACTGGACACAGAGACATAAAAACGGTCTCCACTAGTTCATCTGACTCTGGGGAAGTAGATAAAGGGCCTCGTTGCCAAAATCCCGAAGAATCCCTTTAAATAAACACCATCATAAACATAATTAATTATTACTTTGTTAAGGGCAGGTCTTTGGGAATTCATTTATGAATTTAAGAAAATGCATTTCAAAGGAACAGAATGGCATATTTTGAGTTTAAATACACAACTGTGCTTTGAGTGTTTGTTGCAAGTAATGGCAGTAATTCAGCCACCAAAAATATATATTTTTTTAAATAGAGCTCAAGGGTTAATATTTAAGAGTTGTTTGGCAAGGATAGGCTATGTCATGGAAAGAACAGGTGTTCTTAATGTTTTGTAATCTCAGTGTACGTGTGAAATTAGTTTCGATATAGTTTTGGTGTAGTCAGGGGCGCGCCACGAGGGATTTTGGGCCCCATGAAAAGATATCACATTGGGCCCCACCACCAAAGGCCACACCAACCCTGCGCAATTGCTGTAACCACACACCTCCAGAACCCAATCGACCCATTCAAAGCTTTAAATAACTCTACCTTTGCAGGCTTGCAACTCTCTTGTAGTCCAATATTTATTGTACGATATTTACTGACAGTGAGCTGTGAAAATATAACACTGTGCAGACAGACATGCAACATTCTGCATAAAGTGGAATTCACTATTTGATGCAAGACTGATATCCTCTATAAGAAATGTGCTGAAGGCCATCTTTTACAGTCTAAATGGTAAAATTCTTGAATGGAAAATTCTCTTAAAATGAATAAATAACTTAAAATAAATATAACTTAAATATACATTAACCTCTTCAATTAAAATAAATTAACATTATCATCTATAGAATGACATAACAAACAAAATAAAATCAAAAGCAGATTTTTGAACTAAGTATACATACCAACTAGACAATAAGCAGCTGTAAAAGTGGAAAAGGAAAACAAAATGGAAATGAAAAGGCCTGATGGTGGCGCTAGAGGAAAGGTCAAGAGGTCATCAAATCAATAGGTTTCTTCCACTTGGGATCTTGATTGTGCATAACTAATTTTATGGCAATCCAGCCATTACTTTGAGATATATCTTGTTCTCAGTCTGTGGGCATCATGTGTGTAGTGATCCAATATCCATAGCAATGCAATTTAACAGTTAATCACTGGCCTTTGCTCAGCCTTACTCACCAAGAGCCCAGCGCCGAGCCTTCTTGCTAGCAAAGTCACTGATCAAGTCTTTGAAGTCCAGCTTCCTAGCTAACTGACTTTCAATGGACAGCATGGCAAGACTGCAAAGCCTGTCCTGGGACCTCAAATAGTTCATCAGTTTTAGCTTACTGAAAGCTCTATCGCCAACAGCAACAGTCACAGACAGTGTGCAAAATATACTACAGCAATGCACACTTCTTCAAAAATGCTTTACAGCTGCATCTTACAAATTGTATTCAGGTGACCAAGAGGGGACAAGTTAGTGGGGAAAGTGGCAGCATATACAGTGTCCAGGTGTCTTACTTAATTTTGAAACTAAGGTGTAAGATCTCTGGGATACTTCATGATCAGTGGTTGGTACACAGCAGGGACTTTATCCTCACTAATCTGTCCAACTTTCAGAACAGCAGAAAATTATTCTACCATTTTTTGCAGTGGTGTGGAACCTAGTGTCCAAGTCATTTATGATGTTGTCCATAGCAGTAAAAAACACTGTGTTCCCAAAACATCGTTGCTGCACTGTCCTGAGCTGTCTCCTCTTCAGAGGTCTCATCATGGAATATCTTCCTTTTCCTCTGGCGGCTGTGTTCCTTGCTAAATTGAGGTGCAACATCCATTTGCGTAGCAATCAGTGTTGCCTCAGACAGGACAGAATCCCATCCATCCCCCCTGTGCCCGCATGTTCTAAACAATGGCGAACCAGTTACCAACACCTGCGCCGAACGTTGTGCAACAGGTCATTCATATGTTTACCTAATTACCTAAGTTTAGAAGGGTCAGAGCCAGTGACACAATCAAATCATTGATTGGGTTAAGACGAACCGTCACTCCAAAACTAGCGGACTCATTGTCTACGCCTCCCTCTAAACCCCGCCCTAAATAATGCCAAAACTCGCAATCGAAAAGACTGGCTGTGAAAACAAAGATACGAGTAGCGTAACCAAAAGGTAGTACATGCGGGCAAGAGCGTAGGCAAAATGTATTCAATAGGATTGGTTGCTGGGAAAGTTTAACCGAAAACGGTTTTTGCATTTGTTTTCAAATATATATTTTTTTAATAATTTGACATTTAAAATTATTTGCTTACAAGTTTTGGGGTTTTGCTTTAGATGTCTTACTTTTGCTTACAATTCTATACATTTTGCTTTCAGTTGTTTGGTTTTTGATTTCAACATCCATTATTTCACCCATCCACAAAAATATATTTACATTCTCAACTTTATTTTTCATGTTAACGATATATTTTATTTTGAATTCAATACATATGGCGTGAAATTGGGGGGGGGGTGACATGTCCTCTTAATCTTAAACTGCTTATAACATAAATTATGTTTGTGATATTAAGATTCTAACAAATTATGTTTGTGATATTAAGATTCTAACAAAGATAGTGTGTTAGGCTTATTTAGGAAAGGTCAAGGACAGGGAGGACATAACTTTAAAAATGGCAGAGTACTTTCGTTTTGAGTCAATATGATGCTCTCAGCTCTCCTAGTGTTAAATGGTTACGTCTGTGGCTGCCTAGCCTACTATCTCCTGGTCGCTGAGCCTTGCCTAGCCTACTATCTCCTGGTCGCTGAACCTTGCCTAGCCTACTATCTCCTGGTTGAGCCAGTAAGAGATTGCCAAGCCTATTGTGATTATTACTCTTACATCAGGGTATTATGTTCTATTCTCATTAATTATAGGCCTATGGCGTATTATGTGTAGGTCTATGTGAGTCGCATGTTTTGTAATAGTAACGGATTTACGTAGGCCTACACGACTATTGGTCTGTAATGCGAAATCCCATTTTAGATGGTTTGTTGGGTGCGATCGATTACAGTAGAGTATAGCGTGGGCTATGCTTTTATGATAATTTGAGTGCCCACATTTTGGCACACCTATATTTTTGCTGGCCCTGACATGAACGAGACCACTGCTTTTGACATTATAATGCTTGTAGAAAATAAATAAATTTGATTTGATTTAGAGCAGTCTAATGGGAGTTTGAATAGGAGCTTCCTGGGCGTTAGCGAACAAACACTTGATACTCATCGTCGACATCTCTAACGCACCCAGTACTGACCTACAGCATAACCATTCACACATGCTCGTTGAATGAACCTCCGTAGTTTATTAATTTGAGACAATGAAAACATCGATGAGAAAATAAAATAATCGATCCGCCATTAAAGACTGATCCTGAAACAGATTGTGGGAAAGGTACGCTTTCAGTTGGTTAGATAAACTATGCATGAGGAAGTCAAGTGCATAAAACACAAATAATCACACACAGCCACATTCTACCCACTTTGTTTCGACGGGGGTCGATAGTCTCCTGGTGTCCGTGCACAATTATTATTGACGCATTTGCCAATAAAAAAAAAGAACAAGTGTAGACTCAAAGAAACAAAATCTCCCAAAACAAAACTTGCCGGTGACTTCAGGAAGTAGAACATGCATTATAGCCTGCCAATTCCGGTTTGTAGTGACCGGGTTCGCTTGTGGCGGGTTTGCGCATAAAATCACACACGCGCTCTAGTTGTACTGGAATGTAATTGCGGCCATATGCATAGAATCTTTGCCATATGTTTCTATCCGCGACACATGGAAAATGAACACATATAGTGGAACATGTAACAGCATTACATTATTACAAACAGTGTTGATTGTTCTTGTTGAAAAAAATACTGTTTATTCTTGATGCCTTATGAAAACACAGATGCGCCAAACTATTTGTATTATACCAATAACAACCCATTTCTGTTTCAGCCTACTAAGTAAAAATAAGAATAATTTGATTGAACACTAAATAGAATGTAATACAAATATCAACATAATAAGAATCACATAACATTCAGGTCATATGCATTGTCAACCAAGCTGATCAACCAAATGTTAAATTTGGTGTGAAACAACTATGTTCAGTTTGGTAGTAGATGGAGAGATGTCACTGGAGGTCCCATCATTGTGGGTTCATGACATTGATGACAATCTTTCCCTTGTTTCTATTGGCTTCTATGTGTCTGTGAGCATCAGCTATCTTCTCCAGGGTAAACATGCTGTCGATCACAGGTCTCAGCAGGCAGGGGGAGGTGATAGGGTCTGAGAAGTGAGGTAGTGCCCTTTCTGAGAAGGCTCTCACCAGATCTGCACAGGAAAAAACACACTTTACATTCAGGAAGTATTAACAAATACATTGCTGTCGGGGAAAGGCATAATTATTTAATTGCATGCTGTGAGAGTTAGAGGTTTGAGAGCAGCAGGTTGCTTAGCAGTTAAGAACGTTGGACCAGTAACCGAAAGGTTGCTAGTTCAAATCCCCGAGCTGACTAAGTGAAAAATATATCGGTGTGCCCTTGAGCAAGCCACTTAACCCTAATTACATTAGGGTCGCTGTCAATAATGGCTAATCAGGGGGAGTAGGATATGCAAAAAACTGTACTGTACTCATTGCTTAGAGAGACTTGGTCATTTCTTCAAACAATCATTTTTATTTAATATTGATTAATTATTGCAATAATGAAACCGTCAACCCAACAGTCTTGACTGTTAGGCTGAGAGCCTACCCTTTACAGACAATGCACAGTTTATATAGCTGATACCCAGAATGCTTGGTTCCACCCCTCCCATATAGATTGGGGGGCACCATAAGCCACTTTGGGTTCATCCTCTGGTCGTCTGCCTCTGGTGCTGTCTCCCAGATGCTAGGATAATTAGGAATACTGAGGCCTTTGGTCTGTTCCTCCAGGCTCTCTCTATCTTGGTGACTCTCACCATATTTTATCTATGGAATGCCAGCTGTAGCTTTTTAATCACCAAGCCATCACTTAATCAGTTGCCAGCCCAAGCTCCATAAAGAACCCTCTCAGTTAACTCAGAAAGGAGAGAGTCCTAAGAACATTTACATTTTTACATTTAAGTCATTTAGCAGACGCTCTTATCCAGAGCGACTTACTCTATTAAATAAAACAACAATTTGGTGCATAAATAACATAATCTTGTAATCCTGCTACCACAACCTCTCCCAGTTGGACCCACCAACTGGGTCCAACTGGATGACATCTGCTAAAAAAAAAAATCTCTTAAGTCTATGTTGATTAAATGTTTTCTCTGTATATATTTATCTCTCTGTATGTGTAAGATTTGAATACACACACTGAATTGTTTGCATATAATAGACATATTATCAAATACTCATTCGATGTTGCAAGCACAAACCCTTGATTCATAATTAAACCGCATGGAATGGCAAATGCTCTGCATCAGACCGCAAGGCGCTACAGAGGGAAAGTGAGTACAGCCCAGTACATCACTGGGGCCAAACTTCCTGTCATCCAGGACCTCTATACCAGGCGGTGTCAGAGTAAGGCACTAAAAATGTTCAAAGACTCCAGCCACCCATAGATTGTTCTCTCTGCTGCTGCACGGCAAGCAGTACTGCTGAACAGTTAATCAAATGTCTATCCGGACTATTTACATTGACCCCCTTTATTATTGTTGTTTATTGAATTCATGCATTGACTGTCTTGCGCTGGCTCTATGCGCACTCACTAAACTCTACCCACACACTCACACATACTACACTGACACTCCAACAAACACACACACTACATACGCTCACACACATGCATATTGGTGCCACACACAGACACACTTTTCCACACAGGCTGTTGCTACTCTATTATCTATCCTGAATGCCTAGTCACTTTTACCCCTACATATACTGAACAAAAATATAAATGCATCATGCAACAATTTCATTGGTTTTACTGAGTTACAGTTCATATGAGGAAATCAGTCAATTGGCCCTAATCTATGGATTCCACATGACTGGGAATACAGATATGCATCTGTTGGTCACAGAAAAAAATGGGCCTCACAATGGGCCTCAGGATCTCATCACTGTATTTTTGTGCATTCCAATTGCCATCGATAAAATGCAATTGTGTTCATGGTCTGTAGCTTATGCCTGCCCATACCATAACACCGCTGCCACCATGGGGCACTCTGTTCACAACGTTGACATCAGCAAACCGCTCGTCCACATGATGCCATACACATGGTCTGCGGTTGTGAGGCCGGTTGGACGCCAAATTCTCTAAAACGACATTGGAGGTGGTTTATGGTAAAGAAATTAGCATTCACTTCCCTGGCAAAGCTCTGGTGGAAATTCTTGCAGTCTGCATCCCAATTGGACACTCCATCAAAACTTCAGACATCTGTGGCATTGTGTCGTGTGACAAAACTGCACATTTTGGAGTGGCCTTTTATTGTCCCCAGCACAAGGTGCACCTGTGTAATGATTAGTAATGACAGTCAAGACAACACAGGAGTGGCTTCGGGACAAGTCTCTGAATGACCTTGAGTGGCCCAGCCAGAGCTCGGAATTGAACCCGATTAAACATCTCTGGAGAGACCTGAAAATAGCTGTTGAGCATCCAACCTGACAGAGCTTGAGAGGATCTGCAGAGAATGGGAGAAATTCCCCAAACACAGGTGTGCGAGCTTGTAGCGTCATACCCAAGAAGACTCAAGGCTGTAATTGCAGCCAAAAGTGCTTCAACAAAGTCTGAGTAAAGGGTCTGAATACTTATGTAAATGGAATATTTTTAGGTCAACGGGGCTCATAGTGTGGCATATGGTGGGTGTGAGGCAATGAAGCAGGCAATGGAGGTGCAACAAGTGAGAGTGCAAAGAAAGGTGTCATATGCTGAGCCAGTGAGTGTGGTCCAGGTCCAGGGAGATACAGGACCATGGGAGAGATGGGTAGGATCTAGACCGGGGATTACGGGGAAGGTGGGCAGCGATATGTTATACATAGATAAGATAAAGCTGGTGACGTTCATAGCAGCAGCTATCAATAGCACAGCGAAAGAAGAGTCTAAAACAGAGAGGATTCAGCTAATAGTGAAAGCTGCTGGGAGACATCGGAGTATGACAGGGTTGGCATGGGAAGAGGTTCGAGATGACCTCAATCAGCCGAGGGTGGAGTCATGTATTACTGGATCTTAGTTATGGTAGTAGTACTACAATGGAATGCTCCAAGCCTGTCGGCTAATGGGCAGGAGTTCAAGCAGTTCATTGTACAGTAGATGTGCCAACTAAGCCTGAAGTGATTTGTGTGCAGGAAACATGGCTCCAACCGACTGTGGAGTTTATCATACAGGGATATGTAGGGGTTCGTAGGGACAGAGATGTAGGGGAGGGGGGATGTGCCACTTTCATAATGCAAGGACTTCCTTACAGGATGCTAGGCAAAGGTATTGAACAGGAATATGTGGTGGTGGAGGTGTGGTTGAGAGGAGGGGTGCTAGTGGTAGAGAACTTCTATAATCTGTGTCAGATATTGGACCTGGAAGTGCTGGAGAGGGTGGAGGGCCAGGATAGAAGTAAGGTCATGTGGTGTGGAGATTTTAATGCGCACAACACACTGTGAATGGGGAAATGGATGGATGGAAATGGCTAAGTGATGGAAAATCTGATAAATTAAAGATCCGGTGTGCCTGAATGATGGCCGAGGGACCAGGATTGATGTAGCCACAGGGAAAGAGTCTGCCTTGGACCTCACTCTGGTATCTAGTGTGATGGCCGAAATCTGTGAGTGGGAGGTATGGGAGGAGTCGACAGTAGGGAGTGATCATTACCCCATAGTATGGACAGTAAGCCGGAGGGAGTAGGAGGTGTCAGTGGATGGAGTAGGCAGGTGGGTGTTTGGCAAAAGGGGATCCGTTTCAGGAGCTGAGTGAGCAGGTGATGGCTCGGGTGGATATGAGAGGGGATGTGGGTAGTATGAATAACTGGGTGAGAACAGCGTTAGTGGGGGCAGCTACTGAGGCTATACCTAGGAGTTTAGGGAGGAGGACTGGGAAAGCAGTCCCATGGTGGATGGAGGAGTGTGTGGCAATGGTGAGGAGTAGGAACAGGGCACTTAGAGTACTGAAAAGGACGCATAACATCCAACATCTGATTCAGTATAACAAGCTATCGGCCAATAGCTTTAACATCAAATGTATGTAAGATTATGGAATGTATGATTACGGAGAGGCTAACTTACTTCCTGGAGAGGAGGGGGCTAGTATCACAACACCAGAGTGGGTTCAGGAAGGATAGGGGAACTATGGACCCAGTGCTCTGCTTAGAAGTCACCTCATTTGAAAGGCTAGATGTCATACACGGGCAAGGACTCAGAATATGTAGTGGAGCGTTTCAGACCTACCCAGTGTCTACCCTATAGGTGGAGATGGCGGATATGAATTATTGGGTCAACCTTCAGGGACATGGGGTTTCTCATCCTGCGAAAGGGATTTTACAGGCGTGATGGGAACATGAGCGAAGACAAAACACAAGCTTTGGGTGGGTGGGTAATACCCAGGCGAAGGAGATGGGACTGTATGGAAGGGAGTTTAGTCCAATGGTAGCTATACCTGTAAATCCACCATGGCTACTCCCGCCTCCAGTAGTTGTCTAGAAGTGTTGGAGAGAATTAAGATAGGGAGGGTGTTGAGCCATTTGATTTGTTTAAGAGATGTCTAGATACTGTGGGTAGTATGAATACCATCAGGATTTTGTGACCATTTACACAGATGGTTCTAAAGATCCAAGGATAAAACATACTGGGTCAGCATTTGTAGTGCAGGAATGTGGGGTGGCAGTCAGGAAACGTATTACAGATCATCTGGCTGTATATACGGCGGAGCTGAATGGACATACTGTTGGCCTTGCAGTGGGTGGAGGAAGTCAAGCCAGACAGAGTAGTTATTTGCTCGATTCATGTGCGTTGTTGATGAGTCTCCAGTCCTTTAGCTCACATAGCAGACAAAATTATGAGGTGCTACAAACCCATTGCAGGATTAGACAGATGGGTATACAGATAAGATTTACTTGGGTCCAAGCCCATGTCAGGGTGGAGGGGAACAAGGCAGTTGATGTACTGGCTAAACAAGCACTTAGTAGTGGGGATGTGAGGTTGTAGTTTCAATGAGCATGGCAGAGGCAAAAAGCCTGATATGGACCGTGATGGTGCAGAGATGGCAGGAGCAGTGGAATGGAGATACTAAGGGCAGGCATTTATTTCAAGTACAGAGGAAAGTCAAGGAGGGGACGATGGCAGGAAGGGACAGAAGAGGAGGCTATTTTTACCAGATTAAGGGTGGGACACAGCCAGGTGAATAAGACCTTAAATGTAATAGGAAAGCATCCAATAGGAAGGTGTGATTATTGCCGGAAACAGATACGGTGGAGCATGTATTGCTACAGTGTGGAGAGTATCAGAGGGAAAGAGAGAGGCTGAGATCTAGTATGAGGGAAAAGGGGATACAGGAAATGAGTTTAAAGAGTATATTGAGTAGAACATCATTAGATATAGTCTCAAATATTTTTATATATTTTTTAAGAGCAACGGGGTGGCAGGTAGGACTTAGTTTCTGTCACACCCTGATCAGTTTCACTGGTCCTCGTTATTGTCTCCACCCCCTCCAGGTGTCGCTTGTTTTCCCCAGTGTATTTATCCCTGTGTTTCCTGTCTCTCTGTGCCAGTTTGTCTTGTATGTTTCAAAATCAACCAGCGGTTTTCCTGTTTTTTGCTTTCTCTTTTTACCAGTCCTCCCGGTTTTGACCCTTGCCTGTTTTCTGGATTTTGTACCTGCCTGCCTGACCATTCTGCCTGCCTTGACCATGAGCCTGTCTGCCACTCTGATCTGGTTTTGACCTTTTGCCTGTCCACAACTATTCTCTTGCCTACCCCTTTGGATTAATAAACATTTTAAGACTCCAACCATCTGCATCTGGGTCTCGCCTTGTGCCATGATAGTTTCTCCCTGTCTAATGCACCATAACGTTGGATGCCAACTGCCGATAAACCCCACTGAAGAGAAGGTCAATGGGCAAATAGGTCGAATCCCAACCGGGACGGATGATCAATGGTGATCGAGGGAAGATGGCGGAAGAGGATGCTGAGTTCGAATTAAGCATCGAGTCAAATAAATTTGGTGAAGATGAATGTTCTGAATGGACAACAGTAGTATTGAAAACTGGAACAAAAAGGAAATGGTCTAAAATTGGAGTAGAGAATACTTGTGTAAATGATCATTTTGATTAATTGTATTTCTGGAGAGCAGAGGAAGATTGCAGTGGGCCTCAAAAGAATCCGGACAACAGAAGTTTTGTGTTTTGAACTTCGGAGTAGAACAGCCATCAAAGGAATCATCTCAGGGGTGACAACGTATGTTCAGGTTGAATACCTGAAGAGAATTCCTGGTGTGGTTGGTGCCCGGCGTCTGACCCGCTGGGTGAATGGAGAAAAAAAGAAAGTCTGTCGGTCCTGTTGTTTTTTGATAAATAGCAAATACCTACGCATATGAAGCTTGGTTATGTAAGATACGCTGTAAGAGTTTTCGTCCCCAAACCACTGCAGTGTAAGAATTGTAAAGGATTTGGTCCTGTTTCAAGTGTGTGATGACGAACAGAGTATATTGAAGAAAGGTATGTAGAAGGATGACAGTGTTGCAATTGTGGTGGGGATCATGATCCCGAGTTCCTGGAGTGCCCTGTGAGGGTGAAGGATACTAAGGTGGCAAAAAGTTAGAGCGGTCAACCTCAATCTCCTATGCAGGCAATTAAAATAATTGAGAAAACAAAAGATGCTAGTGAAGAGATGGTAGTGGATACACCACAGCCTGTAGTAAATGTTTGCTGCCAGACAAAATATACCCTGTGTGTTAAAAAGGTGGATGTTGTTGTGTTCATTGCCACAGTTATAAACTGTACAGCACAAGTCGCAAAGAAGTAGAAGAAACTAGACATTATTGTGGCTACAGCACAAAAGTTTTTGGCACTCAAGGATTTTATGTCGTAAGGGGTACTGGCACAGGAAGACCTGCCCTCCCAGGTTCCCCTTGAGCCTGTGTAGGGATCAGATCTGTTATATTTATTTATTTTGAACAGCAAAGTTGTTTGATTAATTTTATAATTTTTTTGGTAGTTCAGTTTTTTGGTTGTGTAATCGCCAATATACCAAAGAAGAAAAATCTCAACCGGCAAGATGGCGGAAGCAGAAGCAGGTGTGTATCTTGAAACTAATGACGGTGGAATCGAGGAAGATTAGCCTGTTGTCCAAAACAATCAAACTGAGCAAAGTATTGTTAGAAAATAAAACGTCCAGTTCTGTGAATGTCCCCTCGTCTTACAGGAGGAGTACGGCTTGTTGAAGAGGAGCGGATCAAGTGGCCAAATCTGAGGAACCCATTTGAGATATCCAGACCGGTGGAAAGAGTGATCCGTAAAATAAATTCTGTGAGGATTACGAGAAGTGGACTTGTTCTGATTTCTTGTACTTCTGAGGAACGGAAGGATTGTGTTTTTTGTTTCACCCGATTTTAGAAGGTTGCCATGTAGTCAGTGGCGGAACTAGAGTTTTATACGTGGGGTGGCCAAGGCTACTTCAGGGGGTCCATAGACCATGACAGAAAATGAGTGTGTAACCTTAACCTGGCATCTAAGGAGCATGAATGAATCCGATGATTTCTGATTAGAGGTAGAAGTGATAATCCACTTAATCAGGAGTTCTTCAATGTGACAGATAGTGTGGTCCAAAAGGGTTACTTCACTAGGATTCTTTAACATACTATGAAATCAGTGTCTCTACCTCAGAACTGCAGCTCAATTTCTTTCTCTCTCTCAAACACCTATTTATTGCCTTACCTCCCTTATCTCATCTCATTTGCACACATTGTATATAGACTTGTTTTTCAACTGTATTATTGACTGTATGTTTGTTTACTCCATGTGTAACTCTATGTTGTTGTATGTGTCGAACTGCTTTGCTTTATCTTGGCCAGGTCGCARTTGTAAATGAGAACTTGTTCTCAACCTGCCTACCTGGTTAAATAAAGGTGAAATAAATAAAATAGTCAGTTATACATCAGGGTAATTACCACACCTGAAGGTGTTACGCAATTGGGTAACTTTGACAATCAAATGGGTGGGTATAAAAAGGCATTCAATTACAATCCTTAATAACCTGTTGGAAGATTTGGTGAATGGAAGAATTCGGAGAGAGCGAATTTTCAGAGACCAGCAAGATTTACTGGCCAATGATGAGTGGCTTATGAGCCGGTTCCGATTACCAAGAGCTGTTCTCTTGGATCTCTGTGCTGTAGTGGGCCCAGCGTTACAGAGAAGCACCCGCAGAAACGAAGCCGTGTTGCTATAAGGGCACCGAGTGAGAATGAATTTGTTTCATTAATCGAAAGCATTATCATTCCATCCAAATCATAAGTGATGCGGACATGGTACTGACTAATGTGGTGGCTCGGTGGCCTGGGTCAACCCATGACTCAGGCCACCGAGCTGTGTGTGATGGCTGGCTTCTAGGTACGGATGAGTAGTGTAGAAATTCTGAATCAATTGCAATTTCTCTCTACTGCAGTGCCTAACCCATTCACCATGGAGGCGTGAGACCCCTACCTCCATGGGTTCAGGTTCTGATCCAGAGTGTTCCCTGAGGGAAGGAGAGAAGTGATGAGTACCTACAATCCCGTAGTAGGTTATCCAGATGGCCATCGAAATGAGTGCGTCCAAAGAGAGGTTGTCGTCTCGACAGGCCAAATCTGTCTGGACCTCTTCACGTAGACCTCTTCGGAATAGCGTACGAAGCGCCGGCTCGTTCCATCCACTGAATGCTGCTACGGTCCGGAAGGTGAGTTCGTACTCGGCAGGCTTCTGGCCCCCCTGCCGTAATTGGGGTAGACGCTCACCTCCCTCTCTGCCCTCCGGGGGATGATCGAAGATGCATTTGAACAGAGCCACGAACTCCTAATATGAATCTAGCTCCTCCTCTCCTCTCTCCCAGATGGCCGTGGCCCATTCCAAAGCCCGCCCAGTCAGCAGAGAAATAACCGTGACAACCTTGGACCTCTCAGTGGTGGGGGCTCCCCTCTGGTGCATAAACTAGAGGGAGCACTGAAGTAGGAAACCACTGCATTTAGATAGAGTGCTATCATATTTATCCAGGAGGGACAAACAGGCATGGAAGACCTGAGCGGGTTGCAGAATGGGCTGTTGTGCTGGCTCGACTGGTTGCAGAGTATCCTCTGCTAGTTGACGCAACACCTCCCGGGTATGTCCGAGACGTTGCACACTGCGAGGAACCTCTCCCATAGCCATCCCGTTGTGCCAGCTGGTCCTGGTGTTGACGTAGAAGGTATCCCTGCTCGTAAATCGTCTGGGAGATATTTTGTTCTCCTGCTGCTTCCATTGTTTGAGTCAGTATTATGTAACGAAGACGCTGTGTGTTGAGAAGCAGGTGAAACTTTTAATAAAACAACAAACATGGCATGAGACAACATAACAGTAGCGTCTTTGCATAAACACAGGATCAATACTGACTGGAGAAAGAACCTAAGCGATTGCCAGATATAGGGGAGGTAATAAGTGAGGTAATGGAGTCCAGGTGTGCCTCATGAGGACGTACAGGTGCATGTAATGGTTGATGCCAGGTGTGCGTAATGATGGATCCCAGGACCGGTGGTTAGCATACAGGCAACGTCAAACGCCGGAGGGGAGGAGCGGGAGTAGACGTGACACTTCTCTACCAATAACAGCTCATTTTCAGCTTTCCCCTCCCCATTCAGATCACTCCGACAGTCAATACAAAATTCTTGCTTGAGTAACTACCATTTGCTAAGAAGCTATATATATTTTTTTTTTTACCATTTTAATTGAAAACAAGGTACTTAATTGTTACCCAGAAATGATTTGATATTGAGATATAAACGGCTGCATTGGACCTTTAATTTAGTTGAATAAGCGATATAAACAAAAAAATAGGAACAGACTGTTTATGCTGCCCTGGGGGCAGAAATGTTAGTTTGGGTCAAGGTCATTTGAGGCCAAGCACAAAAAGTAATAAAAAAAAGTCTCAACAGCCCTCGGTGCAACCATTTGAATGCGCTCTTTAAAGCTGCAATATGTAACTTTTTGGGTAACCCAAACAAATTCAAATAAATGTGTGTTATAGATCTGTCATTTTCATTGAAAGCAAGTCTAAGAAGCAGTAGATCTGTTCTGTGAGTGCTACAGTGCCTTCAGAAAGTATTCATACCTCTTAACTTATTACACATTTTGTTGTGTTACAGCCTGAATTCAAAATTCATGAAATTGATATTTTTTTCTCACCAATTTACACAATACCCCTTAATGACATTTACATTTACATTTTAGTCATTTAGCAGACGCTCTTATCCGGAGCGTCTTACAGTAGAGTGCATACATTTTTTTTTTACATACTGAGACAAGGATATCCCTACCGGCCAAGAGCAGACGCTCTTATCCAGAGCGACTTACAGTAGAGTGCATACATTTTATTACATTTATTTATTTATTTATTTTTTTACATACTGAGACAAGGATATCCCTACCGGCCAAACCCTCCCTACCGGCCAAACCCTCCCTAACCCGGACGCTATGCCAATTGTGCGTCGCCCCACGGATCTCCCGGTTGCGGCCGGCTGCGACAGAGCCTGGGCGCGAACCCAGAGACTCTGGTGGCGCAGCTAGCACTGCGATGCAGTGCCCTAGACCACTGCGCGGTGGCGGGTGTCTCCCGGGTGCTAATTTATCCCGGGTGCTAATTTATTGAAAATGAAATACAGAAATGCCTAATTTACACAAGGGTTCAATACTTTGTAGAAGAACCTTTGGCAGCTAAACTCAGCAAAAAAAGAAACGTCCCTTTTTCAGGACCTTGTCTTTCAAAGATAATTCGTAAAAATCCAAATAACTTCACAGATCTTCATTGTGAAGGGTTGTAACACTGTCTCCCATGTTTGTTCAATGAACCATAAACAATTAATGAACATGCACCTGTGGAACGGTCATTAAGACACTAACAGCTTACAGACGGTAGACAATTAACGTCACAGTTATGAAAACTTAGGACACTAAAGAGGCCTTTCTACTAACTCTGAAAAACACCAAAAGAAAGATGCCCAGGGTCCCTGCTCATCTGCGTGAACGTGCCTTAGGCATGCTGCAAGGAGGCATGAGGACTGCAGATGTGGCCAGGGCAATTAATTGCAATGTCTGTACTGTGAGACGCCTAAGACAGCACTACAGGGAGACAGGACGGACAGCTGATCATCCTCACAGTGGCAGACCACGTGTAACAACACCTGTACAGGATCGGTACATCCGAACATCACACCTGCGGGACAGGAACAGGATGGCAACAACAACTGTCCGAGTTACACCAGGAACGCACAATTCCTCCATCAGTGCTCAAACTGTCCGCAATAGGCTGAGAGAGGCTGGACTGAGGGCTTGTAGGCCTGTTGTAAGGCAGGTCCTCACCAAACGGAAACAACGTCGCCTATGGGCACAAACCCACCGTTGCTGGACCAGACACGACTGGCAAAAAGCGCTCTTCACTGATGAGTCGTGGTTTTGTCTCACCAGGGGTGATGGTCGGATTCGCGTTTATAGTCGAAGGAATGAGCGTTACACCGAGGCCTGTACTCTGGAGCGGGATCGATTTGGAGGTGGAGGGTCCGTCATGGTCTGGGGTGGTGTGTCCCAGCATCATCGTACTGAGCTTGTTGTCAATGCAGGCAATCTCAACGCTGTGCGTTACAGGGAAGACATCCTCCTCCCTCGTGTGGTACCCTTCCTGCAGGCTCATCCTGACATGACCCTCTAGCATGACAATGCCACCAGCCATACTGGTCGTTCTATGCGTGATTTCTTGCAAGACAGGAAAGTCAGTGCTCTGCCATGGCCAGCGAAGAGCCCGGATCTCAATCCCACCGAGCACGTCTGGGACCTGTTGGATCAGAGGGTGGGGGCAAGGGCCATTCCACCCAGACATGTCCGGGAACTTGCAGGTGCCTTGGTGGAAGAGTGGGTTAACATCTTACTGCAAGAACTGGCAAATCTGGTGCAGTCCATGAGGAGGAGATGCACTGCAGTACTTAATGCAGCTGGTGGCCACACCAGATACTGATTGTTACTTTTGATTTTGACTCCCCCTTTGTTCAGGGACACATTATTCAATTTCTGTTAGTCACGACTGTGGAACTTGTTCAGTTTATGTCTCAGTTGTTGAATCTTGTTACGTTCATACAAATATTTACACGTGAAGTTTGTTGAAAATAAACGCAGTTGACAGTGAGAGGACGTTTCTTTTTTTGCTGAGTTTATTACAGCTGTTTCTGGATAAGTCTTTAAGAGCTTTCCACACCTGGATTGTGCAACATTTGCCCATTATTATTTTCAAAATTCTTCAAGCTCTGTCAAATTGGTTGTTGATGATTACTAGACAACCATTCTCAAGTCTTGCCATATATTTTCAAGTAGATTAAAGTCCAAACTGTAACTTGGAACATTACCCCTCTTCTTGGTAAGCAACACCAGTGTAGATTTAAAATCACATTTTATTTGGCACATGTGCCGAATACAACAGGTGTAGACCTTACCGTGAAATGCTTACTTACAAGCCCTTAAACAACAATGCAGTTTTATGAAAATTTAAGAGTTAAGAAAACATTTATTAAATATTAATTATAAATGTTTGTAGGCCTAAGTAGTAAAATTGTATCTATGATCGCATGCTATCCATTCATGTTTTTGTATGTTCTATTTGTATCTGAAAATTAACCAATGATATCAAGCCACACCCGGCCATGATTAGACACCTGTTAATGCAAATAGTCCAGGTATCCATTTGATTAACTGTTCAGCAGTCCTATGGCTAGGGGGTAGAAGCTGTTAAAGAGCCTTTTGGACATAGACATGCCGCTTGCCGTGCGGTAGCAGAGAGAACAGTCTATGACTAGGGGGGATGGAGTCTTAGACAATTTTTAGGGCCTTCCTCTGACACTGCCTGGTATAGAGGTCCTGGATGGCAGGAAGCTTGGCCCCAGTGATGTACTGGGCCGTACGCACACCCTCTGTAGGGCGTTGCGGTCGAGAGCAGTTGCCATACTAGGCGGTGATGCAACCATTCAGGAAGCTCTCGATTGTGCAGCTGCAGAACATTGGGAGGATCTGAGGACCCAGTCAGTCTCCTGAGTGGGAATAGGTGTTGTCATGCCCTCATCAAAACTGTCTTGGTGTGTTGGGACCATGATAGTTTGTTGGCGATCTGGACACCAAGGAACTTAAAACTCTCGACCTGCTCCACTACAGCCCTGTCGATGTGAATCGGGGCGTGCACTGCCCTCCTTTTCCTGTAGTCCACGATCATCTCCTTCGTCTTCATCACATTGAGGGAGAGGTTGTTGTCCTGGCACCACACTGCCAGGTCTCTGACCTCCCTATAGGCTGTCTCATCGTTGTCGGTAATCAGGCTTACCATCGTTGTGTCGTCGGAAAACGTAATGATGGTGGTTGAGTCGTGCTTGGGCACGCAGTCGTGGGTGAACAGGGAATACAGGGGGGCTCTAAGCACTCACTCCTGAGGGGCCCCTATGTTTTGGATCAGCGTGGCAGATGTGTTGTTGCCTACCCTTACCACCTGGGGGCAGCCCGTCAAGAAGTCCAGGATCCAGTTGCAGAGGGAGGTGTTTAGTCCCAGGGTCTTTAGCTTCGTGATTAGCTTTGAGGGCACAATAGTGTTGAACGCTGAGCTGTAGTCAATTAACAGCATTCTCATGTAGGCGTTTGTTTTGTCCAGGTGGGAAAGGGCAGTGTGGAGTGCTATAAAGATTGCGTCATCTGTGGATCTGTTGGGGCGGTATTCAAATTGGAGTGGGTCTAGGGTTTCCAGGATGATGGTGTTGTTGTGAGCCATGACCAGCCTTTCAAAGCACTTCATGGTTACAAACGTGAGTGCTACAGGACGGTAGTTATTTAGGCAGGTTACCTTGGTGTTCTTGGGCACAGGGACTATGGTGGTCTGCTAGAAACATGTAGGTATTACAGACTCGGTCAGGGACAGGTTGAAAATGTCAGTGAAGACACTTGCCAGTTGGTCAGCGCATGCTCTGAGTACACGTCCTGGTAATCTGTCTGGTCTTGCGGCCTTGTGAATGTTGACCTTTTTAAAAGGTCTTACTCACATCGGCTACGGAGAGCGTGATGACACAGTCGTCCGCAACAGCTGGTGCTCTCATGCATGCATCAGTGTTGCTTGCCTCGAAGCGCGCATAGAAGTAATTTAGCTCGTCTGCTAGGCTCGTGTCACTAGGTAGCTCGGGGCTGGGCTTCCCTTTGTAGTCCGTAATAGTTTGCAAGCCCTGCCACATCTGACAAGCGTCAGAGCCGGTGTAGTAGGATTCAATCTTAGTCCTGTATTGACACTTTGCCTGTTTAATGGTTCATCGGAGGGCATAGCGGGATTTCTCATAAGCGTCTGGGTTAAGAGTCCCACTCCTTGAAAGCGGCAGCTCTAGCCTTTAGCTCAGTGCGGATGTTGCCTGTAATCCATG
Organism: Salvelinus sp. IW2-2015; assembly: GCF_002910315.2. Lineage (NCBI taxonomy): Eukaryota > Metazoa > Chordata > Actinopteri > Salmoniformes > Salmonidae > Salvelinus > Salvelinus sp. IW2-2015. The sequence goes on from NC_036849.1 coordinate 2,837,137, forward strand.
GCTTCTGGTTGGGATATGTACGTACGGTCACTGTGGGGACGACGTCATCAATGCACTTATGATGAAGCCGGTGACTGATGTGGTATACTCCTCAATGCCATCGGATGAATCCCAGGAACATATTCCAGTCTGTGCTAGCAAAACAGTCCTGTAGCTTAGTGTAACGGATGTGAAATGGCTAGCTAGTTAGCGGGTATGCGCTACTAGCATTTCAATCAGTTACGTCACTTGCTCTGAGACTTAAGTAGGGTTTCCCCTTGCTCTGCAAGGGCCGTGGCTTTTGTGGAGCGATGGGTAACGATGCTTCGTGGGTGACTGTTGTCGATGTGTGCAGAGGGTCCCTGGTTCGCNTGCTTCGTGGGTGACTGTTGTCGATGTGTGCAGAGGGTCCCTGGTTCGCGCCCGTGTCGGGGCGAGGGGACGGTTTAAAGTTATACTGTTACATTAGCATCTGCGTCATCTGACCACTTCCATATTGAGCGAGTCACTGGTACTTCCTGCTTTCGTTTTTGCTTGTAAACAGGAATTAGTAGGATATAATTCTGGTCAGATTTCCCAAATGGAGGGCGAGGGAAACTTTGTATGCGTCTCTGTGTGGAGTAAAGGTAGTCTAGTTTTTCCCCTCTGGTTGCACATGTGACATGCTGGTAGAAATTAGGTAAAACGGATTTAAGTTTTCCTTTATTAAAGTCCCCAGCTACGAGGAGCGCCGCCTCTGGATGAGCATTTTGTTGTTTGCTTACGGCCTTATACAGCTCATTGAGTGCGGTGTTAGTTCCAGCATCGGTTTGTGGTGGTAAATAGACAGCTACGAAAAATATATGGTAAATAGTGTGGCCTACAGCTTATTATGAGGTACTCTACCTCAGGCGAGAAAAACCTCAAGACTTCTTTAATTTTAGATTTTGCGCACCAGCTGTTATTGACAAATAGACACAGACCACCACTCCTCCTCTTACTGGAGGTAGCTGTTCGGTCTTGCCGATGCACGGAAGACCCATCCAACTATATATTATCCATGTCATCATTCCGCCACAAGTCCTTTTGTGCTTTAAGTCTGTTTTTAACGCACCAAAATTATTTAACCAAATTAAAAGCCCCCCCCAGAAGAAGTTGCTGCCACTTTTTCGACGTAATTTCCTGTCCTAGAGATGAAATGCACGTTTAGGTTACTTATATATATTCACAAATTGGGTGTGGGAATTTCCAACAGCATGCTAACCTTATCTAGCTAGCTAATGTTGTTGAGGTCTTTTTTACTACACCGTATTCCAAATATTAGCCAGCTGGCTCGATGGCTGGATTTGTCATAAGCATTAGGAAAAACGTTGCCACAGATGGTAACCACTGAAGTGTTTGACTTCACCATCTATTGCTATCGCCAAAGTTTAGCCATCTTCCATAAATTGCAGCTGCGAATCCACCATAGAAATACTTGAATAAGATGGAGCTCTGGTAATACGGATAACTATTGAAAGTCAGCTGATGTGCTTTATTCTACATTGTAATAGACAGTTCAACATTTGGTAGGCTGTTGGCAGGCTTCAGCAAAGCCAAGTTGGTTTCTACTATTATAATATTTAAAACTTATTTTTAAGATACATACCAACGGAGTTCAACAATTCCCAGAGAACTATAAAGTCTGTTTTGGATGTGAAGTTTATGAAATCACCAGGAGAACGTTACTCTTCAACACATACTGAACCTGCTAGACATGAGGCACAGGTACATTCTCAGGAGACACTGATGACGGAACACAAAAAAACGACTACTTCTCAAAGTCTGAACCTCGCGCCGCTATCTACAAAACCATGAAAGAGATCAGAAACTAAAAAGGCAAGGGTGGGTTGTGCCGCCTCGGTCTCTGACAACAGAAGATTGACTCCAGTTAATCTCTTTCCAATGACGGAGGAAAACTAGTCTCACATTGCCAGACATTGCACAGTAATCTCATTCTAGAGAAACCTAGAACGGCTGGGGTCGAGGCTAGAGGAACACCACTGCTGAGCTCGAAGAGATCTCAGTCAGTGCAGGCCAAAACCGTACATTCTGCCAAGCAGAGACACAGGCAGGGGCAGTGCACTCTGTGAAGTACAGAGAGAGACAGCAAGGCAGGGGTGTTTTCTATTATGAAACTGAGGCAAATGTCCACTATTGACTGTATCTCTAAAAAGGAGCTGGCCAGCCAACAACAACATGCTATAGAGGAGAGAAGGAGAGACTCAAACAATGTCAGGGGGATAAGCTAATCCAGAAAATAAACACCTTTCTGAAAACACTTAAAGTGAGCAAATGGAGAACAACCCTATGAAAGTAGTATTGCATTCAAGTCAGGTTAAAAAAGCAGTTATATTATTTTGGGGGGGAGGAACCTGATCTTCTCGTCTTGTTTCATGTACACGGTTTCCTAGTAACCTTTGTGAAGTAATTATACACTTTTGAAGGACTGTAAATGTAGACCATCAGGTTTACTCTGAGGTCTATATGCTCAGGGGAATAGTACCACTGCCTTAAGTTAACTGATGCAGTCAAATGAGTCAACACTATGCCAGTTTAGTTTAACAACATACTGTATTATTGTCATTATATTACAAACAGGGTTGTCAGACTAGATTAAAACAACAATATATACAGTACATGTATAGGTATCTGACAATTACTAGCCTAGATAGTGACTGACATAAATTAGTATAAAAAACAAATGTAAAATAAACTTCATACACTGACATAAACAACTGTTCAGTCTGGAGTATATTTACAGCATACTGTGTGTTCAGACTAAGCGATACTGCTGGTCTTTTTAATGGTCACTAAGGCTGTGTGTACTGGGGTCTCCAGGAGTAGGGCGTGGTTCTTCTTCCATTGTGGAGAACTGGCCAGCGCGATGTCTACACACACACATCAAATCAAACTTTATTGGTCACATACACATGGTTAGCAGATGTTAATGTGAGTGTGGCGAAATGCTTCACTCGCATCAAGCAAGGTATCAATCATTTTACAGAAGCAACAGGCATGCACATGGCTAAAGATAACATTCTCCAGAAAAGCATAGTACATATTGTCCTGTGTTGTATCAACAACAACCCTTAAAAGGTAATTAAATATTAAGTATCTAGATGGTATTTATGAATTCTACCTTCAGACTATGTTGACCCGGTTGGGCAGGCATCGTGTGTGGTCGGCATACTCCAGTGTACACAGTGCAGCCCCGGCTTTCTCTCCTGGTATAGTGAACATCAGCACCAGTATAGTATAGAGAGTATTACTCTCCATCACCTGAACAGAGCTATGAAGCTCCTGGAAGCAGACAGGGAAAAGGGGGAGAAGACTGGTCTGAGCGATGGTGTATACATTTTGTCTATAGGAGCTTTCAGAGCAAGGATCTCAAAATGCCATGAAAAACAAATAGCATGATCTAACATACTGTATACAGCCATTATCACAACAAAAGTTTCTTATACTATATTATTCAAAGACTATTACACCTCTCTTACATTGAGCAGACAAACGCATATTTTTACTTCTGCAAAAGACAAATAACATGAATATTCTATTTCAGATATCAATGTGGATGGCTGGTACTCTGATACCTTGATGAGGTGCAGCTGCTGCTTGTGTAACAGTATAACTTTAGTACGTCCCCTCGCCCCGACACGGGCGCGAACCAGGGACCTTCTGCACACATCAACAACGGTCGCCCACGAAGCATCGTTACCCATCGCGCCACAAAGGCCGCGGCCCTTGCAGAGCAAGGGGAAACCCTACTTAAGTCTCAGAGCAAGTGACGTAACTGATTGAAATGCTAGTAGCGCGTACCCGCTAACTAGCTAGCCATTTCACATCCGTTACACTCACCCCCCTTTCAACCTCCTCCTTTTCCGCAGCAACCAGTGATCCGGGTCAACAGCATCAATGTAACAGTATAACTTTAGTACCGTCCCCTCGCCCCGACACGGGCGCGAACCAGGGACCCTCTGCACACATCAACAACTGACACCCACGAAGCGTCGTTACCCATCGCTCCACAAAAGCCGCGGCCCTTGCAGAGCAAGGGGAAACCCTACTTCAGGTCTCAGAGCAAGTGACGTAACCGATTGAAATGCTATTAGCGCGTACCCGCTAACTAGCTAGCCATTTCACATCCGTTACACTTGCGGCCAACGTAGGCATTGAGATATTGGCTGAGGGTATACAGGAAAGCCCTGACGTCTGTCTGCATGTTGCTCTGCTTGACCAGCCTCTCCAGGGGTATGAATGGAGGGATGTTGTGGCGACAAATTCTCAGATTAGACCCCAGGTTCATCTCCAGGTTATATGTCTCAAGGTAGACGCCTATATCATACCCACCTGAGAAAGACAACGAAGGCAAAAGAGGTGTGGATAGATGGTTGGTGATAATGTCTAAACCAGTGGTTCCCAACCCTTTTCAATTACCGTACCACTAACTGAATTTTGCTATGCCTGGAGTAGCCCTGAAGTACCCCCTCGTGTACATTTTACCAGTAGGCCTATGGTAACGAGTCGTTTGTTGTCACTGGCTATATCATAAAAATTTATGAAAACAAAAATGCTTTTTTGGTCTTAATTTAAGGGTAGGCATAAGGTTAGCAGTGTGGTTAAGGTTAGGTTTAATTTTGATTTATTATGATTTTTTAAGATAAATTGTACAAATAAGCAGGGTTTAGTGACCATAATCATGACTCTGTGGCTGTGATAACTAGTGACGACCTAAGTCTTAAGTACCCCCTGTGGATAGGCCAAGTTGGGAACCAATGGTCTAAACTAAAGAAGCGATATACAACACACACACACACACACACAAATAGATTGTTGATCAAGTTTGGATTATAGGTACCGATAAGGTGGTGACCATGAAGCAGGTCCTGCAGTTGTGTGTGTCTGGCCATCAACAGCAGAAGTCGTGAGTTCTCTGAGCCATCCTCCAGGTCATCCTCATCCCTCTCACATGGAACACCTGTTTTGTCCAGTAGAGTTCTCAGCTTCTGGAGGGACTAGAAAGAAATACATAATGTTGAACTACTGTAAGAGCTCTAAGCAGCAGCCTACAACCACACATTGACTTCTCAGATACATCTGCTGCACCCTCTATGTTAACCTTGGTTTTAAGTAGCATCAAACAGGTTTGCAAAATTTTAAACACCTCCACATAATAGTATGTTTAAAGGACGTCACACTGCTTTCTTAGCGACTACCGCTTCCCCCGATTCAGTTCATACCGAGGGTCGAATTCAGGACCTCTGCCTCGCAAACACACGTGACCGCCCTCCTGAAGCGTCAAGTGGGGACACTTCAGTCTGCGGAGTGAGTTTCACAGATGCCCATCTGCTATATAAGCATCCATTGATTCAGACCACAACTGATAGGTAATGTGACATCCGTATAATTGATCTCAGAAAATGAACTAGCTAACTTACTTAGTGTATTTGCTTTTATTTAAACTTTTAACTGGTCTTTTAGCGAGGAGTTCCTGTGGTGTTGCATTCAGCTCTTCCTCGCGACTAATCTGCCGGAATTCCTGCTGCTTCACTGCCAAGTTGTTCGCTTCCATTTCCAATATGTTCAAGTACCCCAAAACATCTGTGGAAATAAAAGATTTGGATAATACATTTTATACCATGGCATTGTTGAATACTCGTTTCTGATTGGTTTGAAGGGCATTCTAGCGCATGCATTATTTCCCTATAAACGCACCTGCAAGTAGAATTCAATGTCTATAGTGCTTACATGTTCCATGTTTGAGCTGCTTTTGAAAGCAAAAGTCAAATTAAAAACATTATTGGCATAGCTAAATTCGATTTTAATAATAGCAAGTGTGTTCGTAAATTCATCAGTTATTCTGCGCTCTGCCACACTCGTATGAGTGCTCTGAAATCGGAATAGATAGCCAGAGTGAATTTACGAACACACCCCTAGTAAACTTGCTAACTAGCTACTTCAGTGGATGTTGAATACATTTCTAGCGGTACATTTGTTAAATTATGGACATGGTATAAAAGGGATAATCAACTCGGCGCTCTATGCGTTCTCTGGAAAATAATAAAACTCTGTGGAAGGGTATGCTGCGTTCAAAACTGGGAACAGGTCGTAAGGCCGAAGCTCTAGAAAGAACACCGAGTTGGATGACCATATCGATTTTTCCCAGTCGGAGTTTGTTTTTTCAGAGTTTCCAGTTGTTTTAAACGCACTGAATAATTCCCAGTTGTTTTTATAACAAACTAGGAAGATAAATGACGCACATTTGACACAACTGTATTCAAACATGAAAACTGTATAAACTATTGATAATGCACACGCAGTTATGTTAGCTTCCTGGTTTGGCTAGCTAGCTAAAGTTACCTTTTCACGGCTCGTCCATTGTGTCCGCCGTGTGAGATAACACGTTAGCTAGCTATGGTAACGTTAGTTTTTTTTAATTTTATTCAGCCATTGTTGGATATGCGTTAGCGAATGGCAATATAAAAAACACAAATTAAGTGCATTAGCGATATCTAACGCTAACACATTAATGCGCCTTGGATAATTTCAATTTGGCGGCTAGATTTCCTCCACCCGGAAGAAAATCAAAACAAAGCTAAATTGAGTACCAACAAAAAAATGTTTATAACTAAACCAAGATAGACAACAGCCTGTCTCTTCCAATGTGGGCAGAACAAGCAAGGCGGGCAGAGCCAACAACGAGCTAGCGCGATCCTATTGGCGCGTTCAAGCATCATCTGCATATTTCCGTGAGGGAACGCCTTTTCTGTTAAGTGCGCGTGTGCAATAAGACAATTCGCCTTTGCAGTCCTAAACGCGATTTTTTTTTTACATTTCAACGGGTAAAGTATACAAACCGTAGTTCACTCTGTTCATAACATATTGTAGTTTGGGGAATAGACAACTGTATTGAGATCAAATGTTTCATCGATGAGAAAATGTGCAGAATGTAGGCCAAAATCCATCTTCTCCCACTGCCCGCCAGTGGTGTCCCTCTCACTACCATATTTGGAATTGAGTGGAAACGCCAGGCGGATGCTTCACATTTATACATCCAGTGAAATATCTGCCTCGTTGTTCTATCTGTGGTACCACCGAATATTTAACACAGAATCAGTGCGTTCGACTACCCATACTAACATAGTGTATACTACATACTTAATGAGTATATACTACATACTATTAGTTAATTTTAGTATACTGTAAACGAACGGTATGGTTTCAGTTGAGCGTACTAGCGCTTCGCCTGTCTACTGAAAGTTGATGCTGTTTTTATGCAATCTCTTACTAGCTTGTTAGCATAACAAATTACTAGTTAGACATTTTACGATGTCTGGTGTCTTTGTAAATTCAGTCTGGTGTGCCAGAGTCAGATTGTCAGTTCATAAATTCAGAGAGCTTTGCTCTTGGATGCTCTGGCCGAGGAGTAGGGTTGCAGGTAACCTAGTGGTTAGAGCGTTGGGCCGGTAACCGTAAAGGTTGCTAGATCGAGTCCCCGAGCTGACAAGGTAAAAATGTGTAATTCTGCCCCTGAGCAAGGCAGCTAAACCCACTGTTCAGAGGCCGTCATTGTAAATAAGAATTTGTTCTTAACTGACTTGCCTAAAAGGTTAAATACAATCCAGTGGTCAAGCACTCAAGCTAACGTTGGCTAGCTACTTCCAGACACAAATGAGAGAACACCTCATTCTGACCATTTTTCTTGCCCTAGCAGAGCTGGTTAGGCTGTTTTCATGTTATCCATTGTGTTGGTGACTGTAACTGTGCTGCTGGCAACAGGCCATATTCAACAGGTGTTGAGCATTCGTAAATTCATCAGTTATTCTGCGCTCTGGCACTCAGAAGAGAGTGCTCTGAAATTGAAGTAGAAATCCAGAATTAACAATGTCCATATTCAGACCCTTTGCTGTGAAACTCAAAATTGAGCTCAGGTGTATCCTGTTTCCATTGATCATTCTTGAGATGTTTCAATAACTTGATTTGAGTCAAACTATGGTAAATTCAATTGATTGGACATGATTTGGAAAGGCACACACCTGTCTATATAAGGTCCCACAGTTGACAGTGTATGTCAGAGCAAAAACCAAGAAATGAGGTTAAAGGAATTGTCTGTAGAGCTCCGAGACAGGATTGTGTCGAGGCACAGATAAGGGGAAGGGTACCAAAGCATTTCTGCAGCATTGAAAGTCTCCAAGAACAGTGGGCTCCATCATTCTTAAATGGAAGAAGTTTGGAACCCCCAAGACTCTTCCTAGAGCTAGCCGCCCAGCCAAACTGAGCAATCGGGGGAGAAGCCCCTTGGTCAGGGAGGTGACCAAGAACCTGATGGTCACTCTGACAGAGCTCCAGTGTTCCTCTGGAGATGGGAGAACCTTCCAGAATGACAACCATCTCTGCAGCACTCCACCAATCAGGTCTTTCTGGTAGTGTGGCCAGACGGAAGCCACTCCTCAGTAAAAGGCACATGATAGCTCGCTTGGAGTTTGCCTAAAGACTCGCAGACCATGAGAAATAAGATTCTCTGGTCTGATGAAACCAATATTGAACTCTTTGGCCTGAATGCCAAGATTCACGTCTGGAGGAAACCTCTTGTTCTGGGATAGATTTGCACTTTTAACACCAAAGTACATTCATCTCTAGGAGACAGAACGTGTCTCCTTCCTGAGCAGTATGACGGCTGAGTGGTCCCATGGTGTTTATACTTGCGTACTATTGTTCGTACAGATGAACGTGCTACCTTCAGGCGTTTGGAAATTGCTCCCAAGGATAAACCAGACTTGTGGAGGTCCACCATTTCTTTTCTGAAGTCTTGGCTGATTTCTTTTGATTTTTCCATGATGTGAAGCAAAGAGGCACTGAGTTTGAAGGTAGGCCTTGAAATACATCCACAGGTACACCTCCAATTGACTCAAATGATGTCAATTAGCCTATCAGAGCTTCTAAAGCCATGACATAATTTTCGGTATTTTTCCAAGCTGTTTAAAGGCACAGTCAACTTAGTGTATGTAAACTTCTGACCCACTAGAATGGTGATACAGTGAATTATAAGTGAAATAATCTGTCTGTAAACAATTGTTGGAAAAAATTACTTGTGTCATGCACAAGTAGATGTCCTAACCGACTTGCCAAAAACTATAGTTTGTTAACAAGAAATTTGTGGAGTGGTTGAAAAACGAGTTTTAATGACGCCAACCTAAGTGTATGTAAACTTCCGACTTCAACTGTATATATTAGTGTAGTTTTAGTTATAAAAAATTGTTTGCGAATGCGCCTAACGTTCGCAATTAGCGCTAACTAGCTAATGTTAAATATCCCTGCCCTCGTGGACTTTTTTTTTTTTTATTTATTTCACCTTTATTTAACCAGGTAGGCTAGTTGAGAACAAGTTCTCATTTACAACTGCAACCTGGGCAAGATAAAGCATAGCAGTGTGAACAGAGAACAACACAGAGTTACACATGGAGTAAACAATAAACAAGTCAATAACACAGTAGGGGGGGAAAAATGAGTCTATATACATTATGTGCAAAAGGCATGAGGAGGTAGGCAATAAATAGGCCATAGGAGCGAATAATTACAATTAACACTGGAGTGATAAATCATCAGATGATCATGTGCAAGTAGAGATACTGGTGTGCAAAAGAGCAGAAAAGTAAATAAATAAAACAGTAAGGGATGAGGTAGGTAAATTGGGTGGGCTGTTTACAGTTGGGACTATGTACAGCTGCAGCGATCGGTTAGCTGCTCAGATAGCAGATGTTTAAAGTTGGCGAGGGAAATAAAAAGTCTCCAACTTCAGCGATTTTTGCATTTCGTTCCAGTCACAGGCAGCAGAGAACTGGAAGGAAAGGCGGCCAAATGAGGTGTTGACTTTTGGGATGATCAGTGAGATATACCTGCTGGAGCGCGTGCTACGGGTGGGTGTTGTTATCGTGACCAGTGAACTGAGATAAGGCGGAGCTTTACCTAGCATGGACTTATAGATGACCTGGAGCCAGTGGGTCTGGCAACGAATATGTAGCGAGGACTAGCCGACTAGAGCATACAGGTCGCAGTGGTGGGTGGTATTTACATTTAAGTCATTTAGCAGACGCTCTTATCCAGAGCGACTTACAAATTGGTATAAGGTGTTTTAGTAACAAAACGGATGGCACTATGATAAACTGCATCTAGTTTGCTGAGTAGAGTATTGGAAGCTATTTTGTAGATGACATCGCCGAAGTCGAGGATCGGTAGGATAGTCAGTTTTACTAGGGTAAGTTTGGCGGCGTGACTAGTTAGCATGTCACCGTCCGTGGCTCTGGAGAAAAGCCTTACTACACAAACTATGAGCTAACGTAACTAGGTAGCTAAACGTCAGATAAATACTCCTGCCCTGCTGGGATAACATTAGCTAGCATCTCACCACGTGGAAAAGTGACTACACGAACGGTGAGCTAACATTAACTAGCTGGCTAACTAGCGCTCAAAGGACTTATGGGCTCAATGTTTTCCAATACAAACCATAAACATGACTAATCAAATGACCTGTGAAGTCAGTTATACATGTCAGCAGGGATGGAAATTAAGCTAGCCCGAGTCTAGTACCTTTCAGTCTGGACTAGTAGACAATATGCCAAACCAGCCTGACACAGCAAACATTGCATGCCACCGATTTAGGAACTGAATGTAGAAATTGTGGTCTGCTGGTTAGTGCCTAAAATCTTTATGTTTACATCCCTGCACATCAGTCCCTTTCAGACGATCCCCCTATCACTGTTAGCCTTGAGGTCACTGAGGAGGACCGAGAGTTTTACCTTTCCTCTTGAGAATTTGAGTCAGAAGTACAGTCGCATAACTCATCGCAATGCTTCACCTCTTCTGGCAAATAGTACCCTAAACTGTCCTGATTATCTAGTTGAGCATTCCAGATAATTCCTCCATCCCAGCAGAAATGTCCCATCCACATAGTAGGACTTTAGATGTGCAGATAGACCAAAGCCCAGTCTATTTTACTGTTACTGTAGTCAAGTTGTTGGGTTATAGTATTTAAATATAGATATACCATTTCAGTAATCAACATGGCTAGCTAGTAAATGTAACTATTTTTGGTGGTCTTTCAGACGGGCGAACCTGAAACCGAGTGACAATGCTCGGGTCTGCAGTTGCCATTTTCCGTTGGGAAAGAGAAATGGCCCTGTATTTACCAGAAAAGGAAGCTCCACACAACAAAGGGGGTAAGCAATAATTTAAACATCAGATATATACATTTCTGCGATAAAATGCAATGTGAATTGTTTTACTGAATGAAACTGGGGAGATGCACTCAGACCAGCCTTTGTGATTTAACTTATGAACAGGCAGGAATGACCGGGGCTTTCAGCAAGTAAGACACGGGGTAAGATATAATTTGAACATCACAGATATAAATTCCCAATGTGCCCATGATACAGTTAACTACATTACTTTAGTTGGCTGCTTTGAGCAAAACATATGTTATATAACCTATTCTGGGAGCCTAATTTTTGTGTATGAACTATGTGTAATATTTTTGGGTCCATAGCCTTCCCTGAAAACAGGTACTGACAGGAGGCACGACTAGAACACTGATCCAGTGTACCCTCAAATAAAGGTAAGAACGGAAACTGACTTGTGCAAAAACAATTTACAAGATATTTACAGATGTTCACTGTTGCAGTTGACAAACTCTAATCCAGCAATATAAATCTGCCAGAGGTTGTCATGCTGGATGGGGATGAAGCAAGTGTCCCTTCCAGAGATGTGGAGCTGCCCTTGGACCTGGTGCCAGTAAGGATAGTCTTCACTGAGCCTGTAAGACCCTCCCTCCTCCTGGATATAAAAATCATTCAACTTCACTGCCTCTTCAACGGTAAGGTCCCTTGCACCATATGGACACTTGACCTCCACCACTGCTGTGGTGCCCATCAGACCATCCGGTGAGGCACCCAGGATCCCAGACCATGTGACCCAAAGTCCTGACTCCTGCACATCCATCCTTGTAGCCATATTGAATGCCTTGATGCCCTCCTCTTCTTTATCTGTGCCCCACTTTGCAGACAACACCCCATCTAATGACTAAACACCTTGAAATCAAATCAAATTTTATTGGTCACATACACATGGTTAGCAGATGTTATTGCAAGTGTAGCGAAATGCATTTGTTGTAAGAAATGTGCTATATAAATAGTTTGATTTGATTGATGACATTAGTTTTAGAATATTAATAAACTGTCATTTTCACATGAGAACAAACGCAGTTTTTCCATAAACTTTGAATTGACACCTTGGATTTTATCACTTGACATCAATCATATAGTGGGAAGGATTCTATAAATCAAGACTGTGAATGCATTTACCACTCTGAATAAATAAATGCTGTGCCTTTTGAAGATTTGTCTCGTCATGAAACTACAATACAGGCTAGATGTCTAAAAGTCAATTTTTTGAATGTGAATAGATTTTTAGATTCATTTTCAATGACATTCCAGAACTGAGTAATCACTCATCGACGTCTGGTATCCGGTATTCAATAATTGATTAAGTGGCTCTTTTATTTTAGAATGTTGACAGATGTGTAGAAAACATTGTATTGCTAAGATGCTCAAACTTAATTTAAGAGCTACACTCACCGACACAGGATACACTTTATCCCTCCATGCTGGCCCTGACGAAACTGGTTAATCGCCCTTCACTATAGCTGCACTTCTCAAAATGGCCAGACTTCTAGTGGTCTTCTCCCCTTTTAATGCTCTTATGCTCACCCTTGAAAGATGCCATAAGGTCTGAACTAGACACCAAAGTCGACATACTGTACAAAGACTTATCTAGTCTAAGTAAAACAAAATATTTTTTTTATCTACTGCTCTGCTAACTAGCTAGCTAAAGTGTAGTCAGTGGCTAGCTAAGACATACAAAGGGGACGCACATTCATGGATTGAGCACAAACGTCTCTCTGATCGCGCTGGTGAATGGTAGCTGACAGTGTGATTAGAGATGAGGAGCTCCCTGCAGGAATTCGTAGTCTTGCTGAAGTCTTCTCTGTTGCTAATTAGCATTTTCGAGGAGAATATATTGAGAACACTCGATTTGTCCTAGAGAATTACATGGCTATCAAAACATCACGCCAGGGTAAGCCTACACGAAACACAGACCGTATATGAAGTATTCTAAAATTTAAAAATGATTGGAACCATTACCGGGTTTTCCCGCTAGGTTTTATGGGTATTATATAGTGTCCACTGTGCTATCGATGACCCAGCCCACCTTCTTGGCGTGAGTAATTGCAAGAGAAAAGCGCTATAATCATCATGTACAACAAATGTTTACAAAGGATTGCATTTAATGAACTAAAACATTCTTATGATCAAAGAGGTACATTTAAATGATAAAAGTGAAGAGTTATGGTGTACCTTTTAGATGCTAATTTATCATATTTTAGGTGTTTGTTAACAAACCAAAACGTGACATTCTTGAACAACGGAGACGTGGATGAGTCATCCCCATGTGTCGTTTTGCAGATAACCATCTCTAGATAACTTCAGAAAAAGTTTGAATTTCTGAAGCTTGTGAGAGGCTTTTGATTTTCGCTTATGGGACAATTATCATCAGATTTGGAGATGATGCCTGGTCCAAAGTAAACCACGTTTCCAACGCATACAACCTTGTCGCGATGCACGATGACAGGACATAGATTTACAAAAGTGTTGGATTGGACAGTGTGACTGTCATTGTATACAGGTAAGATGTACAGTCAATGGTACGTGACCGTAAATACGTATGAGTACACCGGTCCGGACCTCGGTCATTTTTAATAATTTGCTAAAAATAAATGTATTTTGTACACAAAGAAAATAAATTACAGGTCAACATATAAATATTGCTCCGAGTATTGATTAAACAAACCTCAGAACGCTAATTTTCTTGATCTGACCGATTTCTAATCGCGCCTGACTCTTTGCTAACGAGTGGAATCATGAACAGTGATTTTTGTTCATTATGTTCGTCTGCGTCCCCGATATATGTGCCTTTTTAGCCGCACATTCACACCAAAGACTACAATATGAAGATAGGCTAAAAGTGCTTCTCCAATACAAATCCCGATCACACTTGTAGGCGATGTCATGGCGTGGTTGGCTAGCTAAACTCATGCGCAGAGACACGTCATCGGGGCAAACGGCCGTTTCGCGCCGAACTGCGCATGTGTAGGCCGTCAAATCAAAGTCACATATGAAGTTGTTTTTGACGAAAAATGTAAGTGTCACTTTCACATGGTTGGAGTAATAACATGTCAAACTACGTAAAACATTGTCTCGAAGCTAGGTTGTACATTTAAGATTTCGAGAAAATTAACAACTAAGGAAGAATGCTTTACTTTCCTCATTGACTTCTCAAACCCCTGGTCTGTTTCGCAAGCGTTCCCTGAAGGTTTAGAACGTCTTTGCTCACGGGCTTTCAAAAGGCTAACTCCGCCCTCTCGGAGAAGGGTGCAATTGCGGCTTGTAATTCGGGGCGTTCCTGCATGTGGCTATTTCTGCATCTACAGGAACCACTCTTTATCCCTATATTGGTATTTTTTTTTAAAGATATATCAGGCGGGGGGGAGTGTATCTTGGGAAATGGCGACTGTGCTTGAATCTGAAAGTGCGGCAAGTGAAGTGTGTGTGATAATGAATGAAAAATAGTGAAATCAAAGAATGGAACAAAATGAGCAAAAGTTGTAGTAGAAGAAAAGTACCGGTCCAATAATACATTTCTTATTGGACTGTGATTTCTGGACAAGACGGTTCATTTGGGAAATCCATTTGTAATACTGAGGACTGTGAAGAAAGCAGCGGGAAAGGTGGATTCAATAAAGGTGACTAGAAGCGGCCTTGTTTTGGTTAATTGTGTCGATGAAGAAGAGAAGAAGCGTGCAATGGATCTGGCAAAATTGCACACGTCAGAAGTACCTGTATTCCTCTTCGGAGTAGGGCGCCTGCCAAAGGAGTTATAGCTGGAGTTTCGTTGTATTTTTTTTTTTAACCTTTATTTAACAAGGCAAGTCAGTTAAGAACAAATTCTTATTTACAATGACAGCCTACCCCAGACAAACCTGGAAGGCACTGGGCCAATTGTGCACCGGTCTATGGGACTCCCGATCACAGCCGGTTGTGATACAGCCCAGGATCAAACCAGGGTCTGTAGTGACGACTCTAGCACTGAGATGCAGTGCCTTAGACCGCTGCGCCACTCGGGAGCCACCGATGAGTACCTTAGTCAGAAAATCCTAGAAGTGGTCAGTGCACTTCGCATGACCCGTATGGTAAATAGAACAAAGGAGAAAAGCCTATCAATATTATTGTGGTTTGAGGAGACTCTACCTGAACATGTGAAACTTGGAAATGTGTGGTGAGAGCATTTGTCCAAACCATTACAGTGTGGTAATTGTAAAGGATATGGTCACGTATCAAATGTTTGCAGATGGGACAAGTATGGTATTGAAGAATCAGGGAATGGAAAATGTGGTGGGGTTCATACTCCGGACTTCCTTGAGTGCCCTGTTAGGCTGAAGGAGGTCAAGGTGTCAAGGATCAGGACTGTGCACCGGATCTCCTATGTGGAGGCGGTGAAGAGAGTTGAAGGGGCAAGAGGAAAGTGTTGAAGATATGGCGGTGGATGCATTGCAACCAGTTGCTAGTGTTTTAAGTCAATTGATTTATCTGGATACAGTCATTGTGAAGAAAGAGGATTCTGTGGCATTTATAGCCACAGTGATTTAATTGTAGAGCACAAGTGTCCAAGAAGCTGAACATCATATCTGCAGCCAATAAGTTTTTGTGGCTCCAAGAGTTCATGGCAAGGACTATTGTAGCTAGGATATGTTCCACCTCACAGGAGTCTTCAGAGACCATGTAGGGACCTGATTTAGATTTTTTGATAGATGGTATGATATTTTATTCATTTTTACCCACATTATTTCATTTTTTTAAATCCTTATTATCATGATCCAATTGTTGCGAACGCCATTACACCATAGAAGAAGAACGGCGACAGGCGGGGGCGCTCCAGTACAGTAGGTGGCGTTAATGTCTATAACGTTGGATGGCAGTAGAAGGGCGACAGCGGTAACGAGTTAGCCGTACAGTGTCCTTCGTCCCCGCATTTCTGTTAACGACAGCGAGGGCAGGTGGGAGTGAAGGACACTGTGTGCTAGCTAAGGCAGCTAGTCCGGTACAATGCAGGTGGGGGCGACACTGTGTGCTAACTAACTAGCAACTTGTTAACTAACACACGGTGTCGCCCCAGCCTCCCGTCTGCTGTGCTAGCGGGAAGCAGGAGCGACATTCGCACCCGCCTGTTACAGTTTTCTCCGGTACGCAGCCGGCCGGAGGCGTGTGCGACACCGTGTGCTAGCTAACTAGTAAGCTAGTATGCTGTCTCCCCAGCCTCCCACCTGCTCTGGTAGCGGTAAGCGGTAGCGACACCGGTAGACCGTGTCCTTCGCCCCTGCCTGTCGCGCACTGTTTTCCGTATTTCAGGTAACGACGTTGAGAGCAGGTTTATTTCCCTTTTGACCCACATTTAAAAGTGTCACAAACATGTAGATTTGGGGAATGCCGACATGCAGGAACGCCCCAAATTGCAGGCTGCAGTTGCACAATATTGCCCTCTAGCACATTGTTTCCCAACCAGGGGTACTATCACCCCTGAATACATGGCCTATCAACGGGGTACCTGAGAAGACTCATGAGACCATAGGCCTACTGGTAAAATGCACACGACGACGGTACTCCAGGCATAGCAAAACTCAGTTGGTCTTACACTAACCGAAAAGGGTTGGGAACCACTGCTCTAGCAGCACAGACGTGAAACGAACTACCCCATCTCCCAGTCGGTGAAGTAGGCAACAAGAGACGCTGCTGAAAGTGTTTTGGTAGATGCTGGACGAGGCAATTTTAAAACCGCACCGCAACAGCGGCCGTGTCAACAGATATCCAAAAACAAACAATATCCGACTCTCGGAGAATGAGTACACAACTGGTAAATAGTCGCTTATATACAGGATACGCAGGGGTGAAAGTACTCTGGTACGGCACCACAGTCAAATAAATAGTTGGGGTACGCCGTACCAATAATACACGAGCCTATCACTAAACAGAATGTAAAGAAAAATGTAGGCTATTACACTATTTTTTTAAATCATTACCGCATGAAAATGAGCGATTGTTCTTGAAAACGGATATAGCCTACGCTCCCAAATGCGATGTGGTTCGAAGAGGACACTTAACATTTTTCCAAGGCAGAGATTAGGTGGCGCCACCGAGACGCGTGCGTACAGCAGTAGATTCTGGCCAAATGTCATTGCACTTTTTGGTGTTTTGTGTAATATGTCTATTTCCATTTACCACTGTTTGGAGGCTGGATATGTTGCGAGTGGTTGAACGTGCGCAGGTAGCCTAGTAAAGGAGCCTTTTGAAGTGATTGTTTGACAATCAGATAACATCATGACTGGTTGTGTTTATGCCACGGTAAATGTAATACGTTAAAAAAATGTAATGACAGATCTTTACGACTAGGCCCACAGAGATGCTATTGAATGAATAGGGATTAATCTACCTTCACCCCTGTAGGTCAGTTCAGTGGCTAGCTGCCAACAGATATTTCTATTGCAGTAACGTTGAAGGGCTTTGGCTAGTATTACATAATCCGTTAGAAGGATGAAGTATGTCTAACGTTAAATGGCGCATACCTCAGCAGGAGAAAAAAAGACGCAAAATTCTCATAACTTTACTTTACAGAAAGTAGGCAACTGAGACAAACAGTGATGTGGGCATGTGGTGCTCATTGGTGAGGTTGAGGCAGCAATGCATGCAGAGGAGACAGTTTAGTACAGTGATTCCCAAACTTGGTGTCGGGGCCCCATGTGTGGTCCCCTGAGAAACCGGGTTAAACAAAGAACTTAAATATCTCCACATGGCCCATCTTCCTTATAGGCCTACATTAAAATGCAATCAATTCTCGCGATCACCCATACGTAAAATGTATGCACGCATGACTGTAAGTCACTTTGGATAAAAGCGTCTGCTAAATGCCATATATATTAATATGAAAATCTCCACATGGCCCATCGTTTTATAGGCCTACATTAAAATGCAAACAATACAGCTCTAAAAATGTCCTACGTATTTGTTTCCGCGCTAATGCTACATGTCAGTGTGAATAATTTCTCATATTTCCACCGTTTCAGGGCTATAACATTACAGCTGTATAGCTAATAGGCTATGTGTTTGTAGTTCAACTGAGGTGAATTAACCTATGGCAGTCTAGGTGATAATGGCTGGGATCATTTTTGCTTGTTTTTGTTGTTCTCCAAATAGCGTTTTAAAAGTTTTCTAATTGTTTAGAAATGCAGTTAAGCTGACAACTGCAATGCAATGGCAGTAATGGAAAATCTCTTCTGACTTGCCCTTTGTAAAGATGGGGATCTGAAAGATTGTGGAGGCAATTTATCCTGCTCGTCAAATTGTCTTTTCCAGACGGATGTCTTGGACTGAAGGAGAGGTATGTGAAAGCTTATTGAAATGACATTGTGCTTTCATATAGATTTATTGTGGCAAACAATAACGTAGACCTAATTCATCATACTCAAACCAAGTTCTATTTTCTTAAAGGAGTAGTTAGGTAGGTAGTTACCAATAAAGGCGGCATTCCGAGTTAATCAACGTTTCCCCCCATATTTTATTACAGTGTATCTGAAATCTGCAAGGCTGTTGGGATCTCCTTACGGATGGGTGTGGGCAAAGACTCTCCCCTTACGCCGCTGAGCCGTCCTACTTGGAGTCCCCTCCACGTCCATCTCCATCCCATTTAGCCACAGTAGCCATATCCTGATCGCTGGCTCCAAGATGGATCCTTTGGGAACAATGCACTTCACCACTATCGACTATGTCATATTTGCCCTTTTGCTGGTGGCATCCATGGGCATAGGGCTGTATTACGCCCTGTCAGGGGGTCGACAGCGCACCACTCAGGAGTTCCTGCTAGCGGACCGGAGCATGAGCTGCCTTCCTGTATCCCTGTCACTTATCGCTACATTTCAGTCAGCGGTGGCTATAGTGGGCGTGCCGGCAGAGATCTATACCCATGGCACTCAGTACTGGTTCATAGGCTGTGCTTACATCTTGGGCCTATTAATTCCAGCACACGTTTTCATTCCTGTGTTCTACAGGCTGCATCTTACCAGCGCTTACCAGGTACATACTGTAGGCTCTTTGCAAACTTAGCTCAAGATGGAGAGAAATCTTTGGAATTAAAATATGTAGGCTAATACCAGTTGAAATGTATAGACCTAGCTTTTAAACCCTGCTAAGGAGTTTACATAGTTTTGGTTTCTGGTAGGGAAATAAATAATGAATAAATACATTCTGAGTATACTGATGTGTATATCACTTAGTGATAGTATTGTTTCTTTTCAGTATCTGGAACTGCGCTTTAGCAAACCAGTGCGTATCTGTGGAACACTTACCTTCATCTTTCAGACAGTAAGGTCCATACATACCAGATGCAATAATAAAAACAAAAACAAGTAAAAGAAAGAATTTATAAATGTTGTAGATTATCAGTTTTCCCGCTGATATGACTACTGCTATCTCTTGCAGGTCATCTATATGGGTGTTTGTGTGTACACTCCGGCCCTAGCACTCAATGCAGGTCAGTAATTTAGGCTTTGGTTTTAGGATTTAAAGACAGTGATAAGTTTTAACACTTTAATGGCGGGTTATGGCTGTCTCCAAGAAACAGATTAAGCGTAGTCCAGGACTTAAATGCAACACTGGACATTCTCAGTTGAAAGAGCTTTTTATTCCAGGGCTTAAATGCAACACTGGATATTCTCAGTTGAAAGAGCTTTTTTGTCCAGGACTTAAATGCATCAAGGGACATTCTCAGTTGAAAGAGTTTCTTATTCCAGGACTAGGCTTAATCTGTGTCTGGGAAACCGGACATGTTACTGTGTTTTGTGCCATGAGTAGGTTATCTAGAACTGTGCAAAATGCACATTATGAATGAGTAAAGGTTGCTTAATTTGGTTCCATGCTTCCCTATAGTTACTGGCTTTGATCTATGGGGAGCAGTACTGGCCACTGGACTGGTGTGTACACTGTATACTACTCTGGTAAGTTGTTCTTTGTCATTTTCAGAGTTTGTAAATAAGCTGTTATTACACAATGGTAAATAAACTGGAAATATTACATAATCTAAAGTACAAATAAATACAAATACTCATGAAAATCTTTTTGTTTAACGTTGACATTATGAAATGTCATTGCAAAGTGTCCTTTTTTCGCTATATCTTTGGATGTAACATCAGCCATTATAAGCTTGAAGCCTATACGATAATAGGCTCTGTGCCTCTGTGTTGTACCTGGTCCTGACAGGGAGGCCTGAAGGCAGTGATCTGGACAGATGTCTTCCAGACCATAGTGATGTTTGCTGGCCAACTGGCGGTCATCGTGGTGGGGGTCCAGCAGACTGGAGGGTTAGCAGAGGTCTGGAGGAAGGTCTGGGAGGGGAACCGTATCTCTGGCATAGAGTGAGTGGACTGGTTACTATCTTCATGTATTCAAGCGATGACTGGCAATCCTGTTTGAAGTTTGATTTTAAGGACATCTTAAATTCCATGTTCCAATTCCAAAGTTCCAGTTCTAATATTCCAATTCTATGTTCCCCCTCTTGTCATGTCTGTTCTATAGCCTGAATCCTGACCCTACGGAGAGGTACACGTTCTGGACCCTGGGGGTGGGAGGGGTCTTCCTGATGCTGTCTCTGTACGGGGTGAACCAGGCCCAGGTCCAGAGATACCTCAGCTCCAAGACCGAGAGGGAAGCCATCATGTAAGACTGCATGTACCACACTCCATACACAACACCACATCACGGTGCATACACATGGAATCATGTGGTAATACCATGGTAATGGTATGGATACTGACCTATTTTAACGCATTGTGATTCTGCAGGTCTTGCTACATGGTGTTTCCCTCTCTACAGGTAGCTCTAGCTCTGAGCTGTGTCATGGGGCTGGTCATGTTCGCACGTTACTGTGGGGAGGACCAATTTCACAAAATAGGCAACTTATCAAAAAATGAGGTCAGTAGAAGTGTGTGTGTTATTATTTTGGTCTTTCAGAGTGCATCATTAGAGTATTATAGCTTGTGGATTAAGTAATATGCAATTTAGCAGTCAGCAGATGTTTTTATTCAAAATTACCTATAGCACAGTGGCACTCACTACATTTTTTGTGTCTGTGATCTCCAGTGAGAATTGAACCCACAAACCTGGTGTAGCTAGTGCCACACTCTTACCTACAGTACACCAACCATTATGTGTTCTCTATCCACAGATGGTGTTATACTTTGTTATGGACATGCTGCAGGATATACCTGGTCTGTCTGGACTGTTTATAGCTTGCTTATTTAGTGCAGCTCTCAGGTATGTCAATCAATCAATATTTTTAACACCCTTTGTCACAAAGGGCTTTACATTAACCCAGCCTAGACATCCAGAACAAACAGAAGCATAGGATCAGAAGAGTGCTTTGGTGTTGACACTTAGTTTAATGTTTGTCTCCACAGCACCATCTCGTCAGCCTTTAACTCTCTGGCCACAGTGACCTTGGAGGACCTGATCAAACCACACTGCTCATCCATGACAGAGGCAAGGGCCACCCTGCTCTCCAAGGGACTGGGTACGTTGAGATCTCCTGGGCCCTGTCCAGAAACAACCCCATAGACCTTATCCCCTAGGACCCAGCCACTTCATGTACAGTAGATCAGATCAAGTGCCTATGGGTTAGGGACTAGAGGTTGTTTCTGAACGGGGCCCTGCTCACTGTTGACAGTGTGTCTTTTAACTTATTTGTAAGTTCTACATCATGCTTTCCTCACTTTATCTGTGAGATGTTTTCTAAGACAGCATGTTTTCTAAGACAGCACTCGTATAATATCAACATTAAAGAGGGACATTTACTTTTTCTGTTTCTGAACTAGCATGTTCATATGGACTGATTTGCCTGGCTATGGCCTATTTAACCCACTTGATGAGTGATTCCGTTTTGCAAGTAAGGACAACATTTGATATATTTTAATAACTTACTGTATTTAGTTAAAACTCAAATATTATGTCTGATTCTGACATTTTTGTATTTATTTAAATTCAAGGCTGTTTTCAAAATCTTTGGAATGGTTGGTGGTCCTCTTCTTGGCATCTTCTGTCTCGGGATGTTCTTTCCTTGGGCTAACTCTACTGTAAGTACTCAATGTATATAGTGAGGGCATACATTTTTAGTATGTGAATGTGATCCCTGTGGGAATCAAACTTAGCGTCACGCCGGGTTACTCTAAAACCACTTTGTGACAACTGCTGATGTAAAAAGGTCAAGACTCAATC
Organism: Salvelinus sp. IW2-2015; assembly: GCF_002910315.2. NCBI lineage: Eukaryota > Metazoa > Chordata > Actinopteri > Salmoniformes > Salmonidae > Salvelinus > Salvelinus sp. IW2-2015. The sequence goes on from NC_036849.1 coordinate 2,859,561, forward strand.
AATACATTTGATTGATTGATGTACTGTGTTTCTCCAGGGTGCCCTGGCAGGTTTGGGGTCAGGCCTGGCGATGGCCTTCTGGGTGGGCATCGGGAGCATCGTAACCCGTACCTCTGGTGGTTCTGCTGCTGTGTCTCATTTCAACTGCACTGCTGTACAACTCTCAGGAAACATCACCACAGCCATAGGGACTGCACTCAATAGTACTGCTGTGCCTACTAGTACATCCAGGTAAGAGTCTTGAGTGTATCATGAAAAGCTCTGTACAAATAAAATGTACCTGTCATAAGAGGCAAACAACAACTAATAATCAGATAATCTTAATTAAAGTATTCTATTTAGTTTGCTCATAGATTTAAATGTATTTTTTTTTTGTCACTGGCCTACACAATACCCCATAATGTCAAAATGGAATTATGTTTTTAGACATTTTTACAAATGAATTAAAAATTAAAAGCTGAAATGTTTGGAGTCAAGTATTCAACCCCTTTGTTATGGAAAGCCTAAATAAGTTCAGGAGTAGAAATGTGCTCTTAACAAGTCACATAATAAGTGTGCAATAAGGTCTCCCGCGGGACGGTTGAGCTAACTTAGGCTAATGCAATTAGCATGAGGTTGTAAGTAACAAGAACATTTCCCAGGACATAGACATTTCTGTTATTGGCAGAAAGCTTACATTTTTGTTCATCTAACTGCACTGTCCAATTTACAGTATGCTATTACAGTGAAAGAATACCATGCTATTGTTTGAGGAGAGTGCACAGTTATGAACTAGAAAGTTATTAATAAACCAATTAGGCACATTTGGGCAGTCTTGATACAACATTTTGAACAGAAATACAATGGTTCATTGGATCAGTCTAAAACTTTGAATATACACTGCTGCCATCTAGTGGCCAAAATCAAAATTGCGCCTAGATTCCTAAGTCATATATTGGCCTTTCTCGTGCATTTCAACAATGATGATACAAAAAAACGCATGTTTTTTCTTTGTATTATCTTAAACCAGTATTATATTCTCCTATATTATTTTAACAATTGCACAAACTGCAAAGTGTTTCCTTTCAAATGGTATCAAGAATATGCATATCCTTCCTTCAGGTCCTGAGCAACAGGCAGTTATATTTGGATATGTCATTTTAGGCGGGGGAAGAAGAAGGAGAAAAAAAAAGGGTCCGATCCTTAATTAACATGATTTTTTAATGAATGAATGTAAGGTCCTTAAGTCGGGCAGTGAATTTCAAACACAGATTCAACCACAAAGACCAGGGAGGTTATCCAATCCTTGTAAAGAAGGGTACCTATTGGTAGATGAGTAAAAATACAAAAATGCAGACATTGAATATCCCTTTGAACATGGTGAAGTTATTAATTACAACTTTGGATGGTGTGTCAATACACCCAGTCACTACAAAGATACAGGCGTCCTTCCTAACTCAGTTGCTGGAGTGAAAGAAAACATGCTCAGGGATTTCACCATGAGGCCAATGGTGACTTTAAAACAGTAACAGAGTTTAATGTCTGTGATGATAGGAGAAAACCACTGAGAATGGATCAACAACATTGTAGTTACTCCACAAAACTAACCTAATTGACAATACAGAACACGCATCCTGTTTGCAATAAGGCACTAAAGTAACACTGCAAAAAATGTGGCAAAGCAATTCACTTTTTGTCCTGAAAACAAAGTGTTATGTTTAGATCCAATACAACACATTACTGAGTACCACTCTCCACATTTTCAAGCATAGAAACAAAACAAAATGTGGAATAAGTCAAGGGTTATGAATACTTTCTGAAGGCACTGTAGATGCAAATTTGTAATACATTTTGTGATTGTATATTAACTGTATGTCTTTCAACTGTTCTTTAGCCAACCAATGGGTCTGCAGAGATTCTACTCCTTATCCTTCATGTGGTACAGTGCTCTCAGCTCTTTCACTGTGGTGATCACAGGGTTGATCGTTAGCTTTCTCACAGGTAGGGGAGAGCTCTTGATCATTACCATAGAAGATGCACTCAGGGCTGGTTTTCCAGATACATATTAAACCTACTCCTGGACTAAAAAGCATGCAATGGAGATTGAGATTTTTCATTGAGCATGCCTTTTACTCAGGGACTACACTTAATCTCTGTCGTGAAAATGTTTGGTCTAATTTACCAAACAGATTCGGAATCAAGTTAATCTAATTGGTTGGATTTTATCTTTAATTTAAGGACCAATGAAAGAGGAGGATGTGACCCCAGGCACTCTGTATCCTCTGTTGGGCAACATGCTGTTCTTCGTACCAGAAAACCTCAAACAGAATCTGTGCTGCGCCACCCCACTGGGGCACAGGGTAAGTCAACAGAGCACATGGGCTCATCACACTCACAGTTCAGGATTGTGTTCATTAGTGGAAACCACATAAAAAAAGCAACAAAACGTTTTGCAAAAAAAACAAGTATTTATTAATTATTGGACAAGGTCTGGTCCCCAGGGCTGCATTCAGCAGGCACAACATAATGGAACGTTCGGATAGAAATATGTTATGTTTGTCTGACGTGTAGAATAAGGAATCACGTCAGTTCCATTCATGACGTTTCTATCTGCAGCATTCCACAATGTTTGCTTCCTGAAGGTTCCCCTGGTGCATTTATAGCAGAGGGGGCTATTTATTCAAGGTAGGCTGGAATTCAATCATTGCCGATAATAAGATTTCCACACTGCACTTTCAGCAAGTGTGTACAGCAGACACAAATGTTTAAAAGTCCATTGTGGAAAACCCACCTTCGTCAATGATTGAACTCTGGCTTCAGTTAAAATATGTTATATTGTTTTGTCATTATGGCTAGCAACACTCAAGTCCTATTGTTTTGGGTCTGTGTGAGACATTTCAACCAAGCTACAGTGCCTTCAGAAAGTATTCACACCCCTTTACTTTTTACACATTTTATTGTTACAGTATTGACTCAGGTGTGAATACTTATGTAAATTGAATATTTCAGTATTTATTTTCAATAAATTAGCAAACATTTCTAAAAACATGTTTTCACTTTGTCATTATGGGGTATTGTGTGTAGATGGGTGAGAAAAAAAAACATATTTAATCCATTTTGAATTCAGGGGGTATGAATACTTTCTGAAGGCACTATGTGCTATTGTATCAAGGGTACTTAACATTACCCATTATCTTATCTCAACGTGAATTATCTCTTGGTGAGTTGTTTATAGTGTATGTTTTTGTACGAGTAGCCATTCATCCAGGAATGTCCACCTGCACAACACAAGGAAAGTAATGTTCAGGCCGTCTACACAGAAGAAGAAGAGGAGAGGCAGAACTTTCTACCCACTTCCACCACACCTGTTATGGAACACGAGACAACTGTGTGATGCACAGAGACACTTCCATAACCTCATGTTATGTCGCGGCCCACGGAGCAGTGAAATGGTCCACACCATTTCATGTCACTGTTTTTCACAGAGGACCTGTTCTTTTGAGGAGATGATGCTCCGAGGGGAGAAGTGTTGTCGGGAGTGACTCTTATTTTAAAGCTTTGCTCCAGCTTCAGGTTTTTAATTCAAGTGACTGGATAAAAAATGCACTGGTACTGTAAATGTATATTGTACATGACGCATGGCAAGACCAAATAAACGTAGAGTATTACGTATTCTGGAAATCAAAAAGATAAACCCGAGGCCATATTATCTAGTTCTGAGGAATTCAGATATGAATGGACCGGATGTATAAATGCAAAAAATCCGGTTTATGTTTCCACTCATTACCAAATATGGTGATAAGAGGAAACCCAGTGGCCGGCAGTGGGAGAAGAAGGATTTTGGCCGACATTCTGCCAATTTTCAACAACCAAACATTTTATCTCCATACAGTTTTCTGTTTCTAAAACTACAATCTGTACCCAACTGAGAGGACTGCATTTTGTAGACTTTACCCTTTGCCAAAGTTTGAAAAAAGTTGTTTAGGAGTGCAAGGGTGAATTGAGTTATTATTGCACACCCACACTTTAGAATAGGCATTCCCTAACAGAAATATGCAAATTAATGCTAGAACGTGCCAATAGGATCTCACTAGCTTGTGCTTGGCTCTTCCCACCTCCTTGCTTGTCCTGCCCACTATGATTAATTTGCTCCCATTGGAAACTACAGGCTCTGTTCGATCTTGGGTTAGTTATATCTTTGATATCACTATGCTGCTGTCAATGAGAAAATATCTTTATTTGTGGAACTGAGTAGTTGTTCTTTCAATAATGTGTTCCAGTGAACAACTTTGTCATGTTGGCCCGTTGTGTCGAAGCAGAAAATATTTTTTGTAAAGTTTTACTGAGATGTTTGTTAGAAAAATCTTAAATAAACATTTCAATGTATTTCAGGTTTCACAGTCCTTTACTGCTGTTGATAATTTCTTTATTAGGAACAGTATAATTATCTATTCGTTTTTTTGTGTAACGTTTTGAGTTGGCAGGGAAAGGCAGTGTTACTGAATATCCAGTGAGTAGGAGACTCGGATGTGATGAAGTTGGTAGAGATTAATGGGGAGGAGAGGAAGCCTGCCCTCTTGGAGGTATGGTACAAAATAAATAAATAAATAAAAAATAAATAAAATATTGAAATTTAAATGTTTTTTTAGAGTAAAGTACATCGAAAAAAATCAAAACAAAACTGCAAACTGAATAGGAGACCAAACAAGCAGCAAACAAAGAAGAAAGGCTTTTGAAAAAGTAACAATTTTTCATAAAATTATACCGTTTTCTTAGCTAGCTAAGTTGTTTACCTGTTGCTAGGCAGTTGCTAGGGACATTCCTGAAAGAAGCTAGCTAGCTAACAAGGAGTGTCTAGTTGGCAGAAGAGAAGAAGGGACAAAGAAGGGACAAAGTGGGACAAAATAAGGACAGAAGAAAAGGGAAAGGGGACATTAAGGTGAAGCAGTCCTCTAAAAGACACAAAAGACAATAATACAAGAAACAACACTTCATTGCCTCTCCTCTACGATACGCACTTCCGGTTTGGTTTGGAGCGAGTAGTTGCATTCCGCTTTGCTCCACAGGTAGTATTACAGGTAGTATTACATTTCATTTCATTACAGTACAACAGTTTGATTTGTTTGATCTTAGCTGGCTACATAGCCGTCTTTGTATCCAAGATAATTGTGTAGTCTAGAGTAATTGTCGAGGTTACCTAGCCAGTTAGAGGTTACCTAGCCAGCTACAATTTCAAACAAAGTCAACAACGCAGCCACTGCTAGCTAGCCTATTTCACCAGCCAGCAGTACTATATCATTTTAGTCAATAAGATTTTTTGCAACGTAAGCTTAACTTTCTGACATTCGAGACGTGTAGTCCACTTGTCATTCCAATCTCCTTTGCATTAGCGTAGCCTCTTCTGTAGCCTGTCAACTATGTGTCTGTCTATCCCTGTTCTCTCCTCTCTGCACAGACCATACAAACGCTTCACACCGCGTGGCCGCTGCTACTCTAACCTGGTGGTCCCAGCGCGCACGACCCACGTGGAGTTCAGGTCTCAGGCAGCCTCGGAACTGCCGATCTGCGGCCAACAAGGCAGAGTTCATCTCAGCCTATGCTTCCTCCGTCCCTCGACTTCTTGGCACTGATGGAAACATGGATTACCACTGATAACACTGCTACTCCTACTGCTCTCTCCTCGTCTGCCCACGTGTTCTCGCACACCCCGGAGCTTCTGGTCAGCGGGGTGGTGGCACTGGGATCCTCATCTCTCCCAAGTGGACATTCTCTCTTCTCCCCTGACCCATCTGTCTATCGCCTCCTTTAATTCCATGCTGTCACAGTTACCAGCCCTTTCAAGCTTAACATCCTTATCATTTATCGCCCTCCAGGTTCCCTTGGAGAGTTCATCAATGAGCTTGACGCCCTGATAAGTTCCTTTCCTGAGGATGGCTCACCCTCACAGTTCTGGGTGACTTTAACCTCCCCACGTCTACCTTTGACTCATTCCTCTCTGCCTCCTTCTTTCCACTCCTCTCCTCTTTTGACCTCACCCTCTCACCTTCCCCCCCTACTCACAAGGCAGGCAATACGCTTGACCTCATCTTTACTAGATGCTGTTCTTCCACTAATCTCATTGCAACTCCCCTCCAAGTCTCCGACCACTACCTTGTATCCTTTTCCCTCTCGCTCTCATCCAACACTTCCCACACTGCCCTACTCGGATGGTATCGCGCCGTCCCAACCTTCGCTCTTCTCTCCCCGCTACTCTCTCCTCTTCCATCCTATCATCTCTTCCCTCTGCTCAAACCTTCTCCAACCTATCTCCTGATTCTGCCTCCTCAACCCTCCTCTCCTCCCTTTCTGCATCCTTTGACTCTCTATGTCCCCTATCCTCCAGGCCGGCTCGGTCCTCCCCTCCTGCTCCGTGGCTCGACGACTCATTGCGAGCTCACAGAACAGGGCTCCGGGCAGCCGAGCGGAAATGGAGGAAAACTCGCCTCCCTGCGGACCTGGCATCCTTTCACTCCCTCCTCTCTACATTCTCCTCTTCTGTCTCTGCTGCTAAAGCCAATTTCTACCACTCTAAATTCCAAGCATCTGCCTCTAACCCTAGGAAGCTCTTTGCCACCTTCTCCTCCCTCCTGAATCCTCCTCCCCCTCCTCCCCTCCTCCCTCTCTGCTGATGACTTCGTCAACCATTTTGAAAAGAAGGTCGACGACATCCGATCCTCGTTTGCTAAGTCAAACGACACCGCTGGTCTGCTCACACTGCCCTACCCTGTGCTTTGACCTCTTCTCCCCTCTCTCTCCAGATGAAATCTTGCGTCTTGTGACGGCCGGCCGCCAACAACCTGCCCGCTTGACCCTATCCCTCCTCTCTTCTCCAGACCATTTCCGGAGACCTTCTCCCTTACCTCACCTCGCTCATCAACTCATCCTTGACCGCTGGCTACGTCCCTTCCGTCTTCAAGAGAGCGAGAGTTGCACCCCTTCTGAAAAAACCTACACTCGATCCCTCCGATGTCAACAACTACAGACCAGTATCCCTTCTTTCTTTTCTCTCAAAAACTCTTGAACGTGCCGTCCTTGGCCAGCTCTCCTGCTATCTCTTTCAGAATGACCTTCTTGATCCAAATCAGTCAGGTTTCAAGACTAGTCATTCAACTGAGACTGCTCTTCTCTGTGTCACGGAGGCGCTCCGCACTGCTAAAGCTAACTCTCTCTCCTCTGCTCTCATCCTTCTAGACCTATCGGCTGCCTTTGTACTGTGAACCATCAGATCCTCCTCTCCACCCTCTCCGAGCTGGGCATCTCCGGCGCGGCCCACGCTTGGATTGCGTCCTACTGACAGGTCGCTCCTACCAGGTGGCGTGGCGAGAATCTGTCTCCGCACCACGTGCTCTCACCACTGGTGTCCCCCAGGGCTCTGTTCTAGGCCCTCTCCTATTCTCGCTATACACCAAGTCACTTGGCTCTGTCATATCCTCACATGGTCTCTCCTATCATTGCTATGCAGACGACACACAATTAATCTTCTCTTTCCCCCTCTGATAACCAGGTGGTGAATCGCATCTCTGCATGTCTGGCAGACATATCAGTGTGGATGACGGATCACCACCTCAAGCTGAACCTCGGCAAGACGGAGCTGCTCTTCCTCCAGGGAAGGACTGCCCGTTCCATGATCTCGCCATCACGGTTGACAACTCCATTGTGTCCTCCTCCCAGAGTGCTAAGAACCTTGGCGTGATCCTGGACAACACCCTGTCGTTCTCAACTAACATCAAGGCGGTGACCCGTTCCTGTAGGTTCATGCTCTACAACATTCGCAGAGTACGACCCCTGCCTCACGCAGGAAGCGGCGCAGGTCCTAATCCAGGCACTTGTCATCTCCCGTCTGGATTACTGCAACTCGCTGTTGGCTGGGCTCCCTGCCTGTGCCATTAAACCCCTACAACTCATCCAGAACGCCGCAGCCCGTCTGGTGTTCAACTTTCCCAAGTTCTCTCACGTCACCCCGCTCCTCCGCTCTCTCCACTGGCTTCCAGTTGAAGCTCGCATCCGCTACAAGACCATGGTGCTTGCCTACGGAGCTGTGAGGGGAACGGCACCTCCGTACCTTCAGGCTCTGATCAGGCCCTACACCCAAACAAGGGCACTGCGTTCATCCACCTCTGGCCTGCTCGCCTCCCTACCTCTGAGGAAGTACAGTTCCTGCTCAGCCCAGTCAAAACTGTTCGCTGCTCTGGCACCCCAATGGTGGAACAAACTCCCTCACGACGCCAGGTCAGCGGAGTCAATCACCACCTTCCGGAGACACCTGAAACCCCACCTCTTTAAGGAATACCTAGGATAGGATAAAGTAATCTTCTACACCCCCCCCCTTAAAAGAGTTAGATGCACTATTGTAAAGTGGTTGTTCCACTGGATATCATAAGGTGAATGCACCAATTTGTAAGTCGCTCTGGATAAGAGCGTCTGCTAAATGACTTAAATGTAAATGTAAATGGTACACCATCACATATCTGGTCAAACAAAGACAACATGGGGACAAAAAAACAACAAGGGAAGAAATTATATTGATATCGCCGGAAAAATTGTTAAAAGTTTGTAATAAACATTGGAAATCTTTCTCACCAGAGCTCACAATAAAAACTGCAATTCAGTCAAGACAAATGTGCGGACAATGCTACATCAACCCTATACAGTACAGCATTGGTATAATAACAACCCTCATTGTGGAGCCAAAACACAATGTTGAAGGGATAGTTAGCCCAAATTATTTCAGTTAGATGGTTTCCTACCCTTATAATAGTAGTAGACCATTTTTACTAATGTTGTAATTTGGATGCACTAACCATTTTATTGCTAACAACTGGTTCTAGATTGGCGTTACTATCGGAAAGATACATGAACTAAATAAGTAAAGACAATAGAAATTGCAGTGCCTTCGGAAAGTATTCAGATCCCTTGAGTTCTAAGGTTACAACCTTAATCTAAAATTGATTAAATCGTTTTTTCCCCCTCATCATTCCACACACACTACCCCATAATGACATAGCAAAAACAGGTTTTTAGAAATGTTTGCTAATTTATTATTAATAACACTGAAATATTACATTTACATAAGTATTCAGACCCTTTACTCAGTATTTTGTTCAAGCACCTTTGGCAGCAATTACAGCCTTGAGTCTTCTTGGGTATGATGCTACAAGCTTGGCACACCTGTATTTGAGGAGTTTCTCCCATTCTCTGCAGATCCTCTCAAGCTCTGTTAGGTTGGATGGTGAGCGTTGCTGCGCAGCTACTTTCAGTGGTGGTTTGGTGGTTCCAAACTTTTCTCTCCAGAGATGTTTGATCAGGTTCAAGTCCGGGCTCTGGCTGGACCAAAAAGACATTCAGAGACTTGTTCTGAAGCCACTCTTGTGTTGTCTTGGCTGTGTGCTTAGGGTCGATGTCCTGTTGGAAGGTGAACCTTCGCCCCAGTCTGAGTTCCTGAGTGCTAACTAGCTATTCACCAAGCATGGTTTCCGCTGATTCACTCACCTGTGAGGAGGACTATCCTACTGCAGTTTTAACTAGCACTGCAATCACTATTAGACATTGTGGCCCCATATGCATTTGCTGGTTGTCTTTCCTTTGGGTTTTGTCGTGTACGGTCTACACAGTGCATTTATTTATTTATTTATTTTTTATTTAACCTTTATTTAACTAGGCAAGTCGGTTAATTAAGAACAGATTCTTATTTACAATGACGGCCTACACCGGCCAAACCCATACGACGCTGGGCCAATTGTGCGCCGCCCTATTGGACTCCCAATCACGGCCGGTTGTGATACAGCCTGGATTTTTAGAGTTGAAGAATACCAACTACAGATACACATGCTTGTTAGAGCATCTCGAAGACTAAATTCAATATAGAATCAGTTTGACGAGGTGAAAAAGTATTATGTTTTACTATTGTAACATGCAGTGATGAGAATTCTATTGTCACCTTCAGTAGCCCATGCTTTTGCCATAGATGGTAGAGTTCTTGTCTCTGGACCACACAAACTTCTCTCTCTATACATCGGTTGGCTACATTAGTGACCAGGGTGGGATCCTTTCGATATACCTATGGGGCCTGGGCACACAAATGCTCCCCGGACCGTATTGAGACTTAGGAAATGAAGTGGGTATACTTTGCCTGCCCGGCAAAGGAAAGGCACCATGTGGGTTTTCCTATATTTTCAGGTTTTCACTCTCAATATCCAAACCTTTCGCCCACATCAACCCTTAAACCACATCAACCTACCATTTATGAGGTCTGGGGAAAAATGTGATATAAAAAAACGAGTTGGAGGGTGTAGTTGCCCTTTTAATTCAGAGGTGTTACTGTACTATGTATGCTTCCTGTTCTTGAGTCTCTGCTGCAGGTCAGTCTTGGGTAGACTGTTCAGAGAGTGTATTCCTCACTTATCATAGGTATCCTGAATGCATAGAGGGTATATACAGGGAATATTAGGTGTTAATAACATAAGTACTTTAATAAGTAATATTTATTTCCATTCCCCATGAATGTATAATATATCAAATCAAATTTTATTAGTCACACGCGCCGAATACAACAGGCGTACAACCTTACAGTGAAAGCTTACTTACAAGCCCCTAACCAACAATGCAGTTTAAAAAAATACAGATAAGAATAAGAAATAAAAGTAACAAGTAATTATAGAGCAGCAGTAAAATAACAATAGCGAGACTATATACAGGGGGGTACCGGTTAGTTGAGGTAATATGTAAATGTAAGTAGAGTTATTAAAGTGACTATGCATAGATGATAACAACAGAGAGTAGCAGCGGTGTAAAATGGGGGGGGCAATGCAAATAGTCTAGGTAGCCATTTGATTAGATGTTCAGGAGTCTTATGGCTTGGGGGTAGAAGCTGTTTAGAAGCCTCATGGACCTAGACTTGGTGCTCCGGTACCACGCTCTGGTACCGGTAAAAGAGAGAACCGTCTTTGACTAGGGTGGCTGGAGTCTTTGACAATTTCTAGGGCCTTCCTCTGACACCGCCTGGTATAGAGGTCCTGGATGGCAGGAAGCTTGGCCCCAGTGATGTACTAGGCCGTTCGCACTACCTCATGTAGTGCCTTGCAGTCGGAGGCTGAGCAGTTGCCATACCAGGCAGTGATGCAACCAGTCAAGATGCTCTCGATGGTGCAGCTGTTGAATCTTTTGATGCCAAATCTTTTCAGTCTCCTGAGGGGGAATAGGTTTTGTTGTGCCCTCTTCATGACTGTCTTGGTGTGCTTGGACCATGTTAGTTTGTTGGTGATGTGGACACCAAGGAACTTGAAAATCTCAACCTGTTCCACTGCAGCCCCGTAGATGAGAATGGGGGCGTGCCCGGTCCTCTTTTTCCTGTAGTCCACAATCATCTCCTTAGTCTTGATCACGTTGAGAGAGAGGTTGTTGTCCTGGCACCACACGGCAAGGTCTCTGACTTCCCTATAGGCTGTCTCGTCGTTGTCAGTGATCAGTCCTACCACTGTTGTGTCATCGGCAAACTTAATGATGGTGTTGGAGTCGTGCCTGTTCGTGCAGTCATGAGTACAGGAGGGGACTAAGCACGCACCCCTGAGGGGTCTCCGTGTTGAGGATCAGCGGCCCGTCAGGAAGTCCAGGATCCAGTTGCAGAGGGGGGTGTTTAGTCCCAGTGTCCTTAGCTTATTGATGAGCTTTGAGGGCACTATGGTGTTGAACGCTGAGCTGTAGTCAATAAATAGCATTCTCACATAGGTGTTACCGGGGCGGCAGTTAACACCTATGTGAGTGGTTAGAGCGTTCGACTAGTAACCGAAAGGTTGCAAGATTGAATCCCAGAGCTGACAAGGTAAAAATCTGTCGTTCTACCCCTGAACAAGGCTGTTAACCCACTGTTTCTAGGCCGTCATTGAAAATAAGAATTTGTTCTTAACTGACTTGCCTAGTTAAATAAAGGTAAGAAAAGCGTGTTCCTTTTGTCCAGGTGGGAACGGGCAGTGTGGAGTGCAATAGAGATTGCATCTGTGGATCTGTTGGGGCGGTATGCAAATTGGAGTTGGTTTAGGTGTTTCTGGGAAAATGGTGTTGATGTGAGCCATGACCAGCCTTTCAAGGCACTTCATGGCTACAGACGTGAGTGCTACGGTTTGGTAGTCATTTAGGCAGATTACCTTATTGTTCTTGGGCACAAGCACTATGGTGGTCTGCTTGAAACATTTTGGTATTACAGACTCGGGCAGGGAGAGGTTGAAAATGTCAGTGAACACACTTGCCAGTTGGTCAGCGTATGCTCACAGTACACGTCCTGGTAATCCGTCTGGCCCTGCGGCCTTGTGAATGTCGACCTGTTTAAAGGTCTTACTCACATCGGTCTTACCCACATATACTGTATTCAAATGAAAATGAAGATGCCCATTAATATTAAATGACAACAATAATGAAGGTTTTTGATTAGTTTCAACAATACAGGATTAAATATGTAAATGTTAACTTAGTTAATCAATGTTTATATTTTTCCATAAGGTTGATATTGATGTTGTCTGCCCAGGCTCTGAAAAAATACACTTTGTTCCAGGTCCAGGATCCACGAACCCAGAACCTTATACAACTCATACGAGCAGTACTACTGAGGCAACAACAAAAGACAGAGAGATTACTTCTTATCCAAGTTTCATCAATTGCAGTTTATTTAGAGCATAATAGCTATGGAGAGGGTTTACTTCTATACCTTCCAGTATGAGGGGACTATCATGGTGAGCAG